>NC_135655.1:106552522-106845022 GCF_964188315.1 Podarcis muralis | reverse complement strand
TTTCTCACATATTTGATAAATGGTGTAAAATTATTTTTGAACAACTGTATGAATATTGGTCGCCAACATGCTGTACGAGTTGCACTGCCGTTATACTTATAGCAGTCTAAGCATTGCCCTGCCTGCAAAACTAAGTCAGTTGTTAAGTTTTCTGGTATTTCCTGTTCATGATTACGCTGGAAATCTTCTGGTATTTCATGACCAGGAAGTGGTTTCCCTAAGTGCTGGGTAAAGGGGAGAGTTTTGCTGTCAATGTAATCTAGCTGTAACTGTTTTGCTGTGTATGTGCTAGCACTGTCTGGTGTTATCTTAGGTCATACATCTGTAGCATAGGGCAATCTAAAATTATATACAGATCCTTTGTGGTGGGGAGTGAGCTCCTTTAACTAATCAATTGAAGGAACACATTAAACACTTCAGGTACTTAATCCTATTACTTCATTACTTAATAGATTTTTGAACGTTTTCTTTCAAAGACTACCACTCCTGTCTCCCAGCTCTTCTACATAATGCATCTCTTTCCTGCTCAATCCCCAGAGAGCAAGCATAGGCAAGCTCGGCCCTCCAGATGTCTTGGGACTACAACTCCCATCATCCCTGACCACTGGTCCTGTTAGCTAGGGATCATGGGAGTTGTAGTCCCAAAACATCTGGCGGGCCGAGTTTGCCTATGCCTGCCAGAGAGAGTTTAAAAACACTCTGTCAAGCACTACAACCCAGCAATAAATCCCAACTCAGCAATAGATATTATTATAGATCCAAGGAGGTTTAATCCCAGCAAATATTTTCCTATTTTCTCCTCCATAGAAGAGAACACTCTGTTACTGTTAAAACCACACAGCTGCTTTCTATTTGCATACAGGATATTCACTTATACACATGACCTTAGCAGATTTGACATGTATTCTCTATTTGTGTCCTGCCATGTAATAATTAGATTGCAACCATACTCAGTTGTTCTTGTACCGTTTCTAAAATTATTTTAGCTTTCTTTTTTGAGGATATGCCTGTGAAATGTTATAGGACAAACTTGGAAGGAGATTCAGAAATCAGTAATGATGATAACAAGCACGCTAACCAATGGCAAATGTATTGTGAATCTAAATTTTCATCTATGTAGAAGTTCGAATTTTGGAAGACAACAGGGATTTGGAATCTTCTCTGCAAAAGATCAGCATGCCTACCACAGATTTTGACAAACTTGAAGTGGATGGTATAAGTAAGTACAATCGACTATGTATCCTCCCCTTTTGATTTTACATTATGAGTGACAAGGGAAAAGTAGTGGCTATGCTAGGTATTTAAAGGCTTCATGTTTGGTAACTGTGGTCCTTTCCAGACTGCCAAGGATTCAAGGATTCAATCACCTACCAGAAATGCAAGTTGGTGCAATTGAAGTGGATTAAAGCATTCTGTCACCCTGCCTCAACAAACCCACTTTTTTTTTCTTTTTTAAAGAGACTTCTTGCAATTGAGAAAGTAATGGGAAATTGCACTGAAAAGTGTGGGATGCAGGAAGATGTATAACCACAGCACAAGCAAAACAGGATGAATGCTCTTTGTCATATACTTTCCCTGCAAAGAAACCAGAACAAATGTTTAGTAATAAGTAGACATAGGGCTCGTACACACATCTGCTTGTGCCCTGACTAGAAAGCATGGGTTCGACCATTTTCTCCCTTACCCTGCTCCTTCCTAAGAGAAAACCCGCTCTTTAGAGATAGATTGGAACAGATGGCAATCCGGGGAAAGCCCAAATTGCTGTTTGTTCCGACTGAGCCTTAAAGAGTGCTTTTCTCTAAGGGAAAGAGGAAGTATGGAGAAGCCCATAGTCTAACCCCCACATAAGCTTTGTGCAGGCAAATCAGGGTGAATGACTCGTAAGCAGGTCATCTGAAGAAGCCCCATAACTGCACAGAAACATGGCAGTTTGTCACCTTGAGCAGTGCAGGACGCCTAACGTGACTGGAATGCTCTGCACAGACCTGATTGCCCCACACCCAGAATGATATTGTAGGAAATGGCAGCCAAAACTATCAAGAGGCTAGAGCAGCTCCCTTGTGAAGAAAGGCCTTTTTAACTTAGAAAAACAGCAACTGGCAGGAAGCGGGCATGGTGGAGGCATGTAGAATGATGCCTATTGTGGAGAACGTGGACACAGAGACATCTTTTCTCCCTCATAGTACTAGAACTTGAGGGAAAGGTCACCCTATGAAACTTAATGCACCAGTGATTCAGGAGAGACCCCACCCCACCCCAAACTACTTCTTCACAAAATGCACAATTCATTCGCAGAATTCGCTACCACGAGATGCGGCGATGGATCTTCAGCATTCGTTATTTGTCATTCTCTCTCTCTCTCCTTCTCTCTCTTCAGCCTTGTGGTACAAAATGGTGCTCCCTCCACGGTTTGATAAATCCAAGAAGTATCCCCTTCTCATACAGGTGTATGTAAAATTGTGTTTATTTATCCTTGCTTGCTTCCTTTCTTTAACTTAAATTTGCTTCATTTGGGTGTCCCTTAACAATTATTGTCAAATACGCTCACGGCTAATGACCGTAGAGTAGTAAAATAGCTTTAAGTTATAAGGCCTGGTGAACCTCAGGTCTGAGGGCCACTTTTATCTGGTCCTTGGGACTCTTCTTCCCAAGCTACATCTCTGCCCAAGGCTAAGCCCCTCACCAGCCTTGCTCTGCATCTACCTCAAGTGCTTTTGCCTGGTTGGAAGGTGTTTCAAAATGTGTAATAATGCCACTTGTCTGCCTGGTTAGAGAATGGGAGGGTGGGAACCTCAGTTGTTTTCCATCCCTTGACTATAGCCTCCTGTATACTCACTTTCCTCCCCTGCCCCCACCCTCTGCTATACATCCCCCAGCAGGTTCCCAAAAGGGAATGTGACCATTGCCCAAGCTGACTGGGGCTGATGGGAGCTGGAGTAATCTGGAGCATCCTGGGTCCCCCAGCCCTGTGTTAGGCAATGCAACGTGACAAAACACCTTACCTAGTAACAATATATTATGTACCACAACATAGAAACAAAAAGGAAGGCAACGTGCCCAAGCCCTCTCAGGTGTGAACCTGAGCAATACCATTTTGCCTAGGCTCTGTATTTGTTAAAGATTTGGTTTTTTGGCCACCATTTCCTTTCCCTTTAATAAAAAGGGAGTGTTTTGTAGTCCATAGCGCTGAATTTGAGATTCTGTGAATTTTTGCTGCAGGTATGGCGGACCTTGCAGTCAAAGTGTGAAACATACGTTTGGGGTTAGCTGGACGACCTACCTTGCGAGCAAAGAAGAGATTGTGGTGGCTTTCGTGGATGGAAGGGGGACGGCCTTCCAAGGAGATGAAATGTTATACGCGGTCTATCGGAAACTTGGGGTTTATGAAGTTGACGATCAGATCTCAGCTGTAAGGTAAGGGAAAGAGTGCAGTTCTGCAAACCTACATTGAAAGCCGCTAGGTCCTAGGAGTCTACGAGAAAGGACTGTGTGGCTTCTGTATAGTGCCGATATAGCTCTCGTTGCTAGACAAATGTGGCATCTTAAACATACAGTCCAGCATCCTATTCTCGCAATGGCCAACTAGATACCCATGGGAAGCCCACAGGCAGAATCTGAGAGCAACAACATTCTCCCCACCTGTGCTTCCTAGCAACTGATGTTCACTGGTGTACAACAGTGGAGGTAGCGCATAGGAGTTGAAAGTAATAGATTCTCCAGGAATAAGTAGCTCTATTCTCCATGAATTTGTCTGAATTTTCTTAATTATCATGCTAGTTCAAATTTCATTTTCTTTTGGGAACGTTACAAAGAACACCTCGAATTTAGATATACTAACAAACATCTGGGTGTGCTTTTCATGCATGAGATACTTGGTCACTTGTTTGGGGATGATGCAATGTTTTTGCTTGTTCCCATACTCATCATCCGTTATCACTAAGCAAATAATCCCATTTTGCAAAATGAGCATTCCTTGATGAAAGAGGTTGCTTCTGGACCCAGCTTTCCCATTGAAGTGGGGCCTAGAAGCAGCTGTGACTGTTACAACAGCAGTGGTCATTCCTGGATTGGGAGAGCTTGACCAAAGTAGTTCAGGCATTGGTGACTTCAGTAATGATTTCCTGCAATGCACTGTATGTGGGGCTTCCATCGCACTTGACCCAGAAACAGCAGTTAGGGCAGAATGCTGCAGCACTGATGCTGACAGGAGTGAGACCCTATTAGCATATAACAGCTCAACTCAGAGATTTTCACTGCTTGCCGATTTGTTACTGAGCCAAGTTCAAGGTTTTACCATTGGTATATAAAGCCCTTAATGGTTTGGGACAAGTTTACTTGCAATATTACCTTACAACATATATGTACATTCAACCACTTCAGTCTGCGGAAGTGGCCCTGCTACAGGGTGCCACGTATTACTAATTCTGCAGTTGAAACAAATCAGTCTTTTACACCTTGGAACTCCCTGCCTGTTGATACCTATATTCTGCTCTTCTCGTTGCCCACCTAGACATGTAGTAATTGCATCTGTTTTAGCTTATTGTTGATCTTAATTGTTTATCAGTTTTTGAATGTTTTTAACTGTCTTTTATAAACCATTTAATATTATGTCTTAGCTTATTGGTGAACCTCTTTGAATTTTTTATTTTATTTTATTTTTTACAATCCGTTGGTAAAAGGGCTTTGGAAATGATGTAGGGTTACTTCTGAATGGCAGAGTTGGAAATAGATAGAACCCATGAACTCTGGTCTCCAACACCTGTGATCTATGTACCTGATAACATGCCTATCTAAACAGGTTTTATCTCTTCTGTCCTCTTTCTGCTTATTGACTCTTCCATTTCCTCTTCGTATCAAGAATCATGTTGCTTTAACCTCACTTTAAAAAAACAACCAGCAACAAAGATTGACACAGATGAGACGTTACACTATTTTGAGCCCCACAGCCATCACTTTCTATTGCACAGCGCAAGAACGCCTTGTTTTATAGAAACCATAAAACTTATGAATTGGCTTTAATTGCTCTAAAGTGTTCAGAGACAACAGAGGATGTGGTGGGTGCCCATCCAACTAGGTTAAAGTAAAACCAAGCTGCTCTTCTGTTCGTTCGTTCGTTCGTTCATTCATTTAATTCGGGAAATTTATAGACAACTAAACATTAACAGATATCATAATGGTGTGCAACATTAAAAATGCAAGAGAGACTGGAAACATTTTTCCCCCAAAAAAAGAAAAATCAGAGTGCCCACATCTGTTGGCAGTCTGCTGTAAAAAGTTTGTGTGTGTGTGTGTGGAAATGGCTCAACTTGCTGCAAAATAAAAATAAAAGGAAAATTATATCTGAAAACATGCATTCAATTGACTTCAGTTGTTGGGGCCCAGTGTGCATTCAGTGTGCTTTGCACTAGAATGGTTGCAGCTTTTCAGCTCCAAATTTGCAACTGCAAAGGCCAAGAACTCCAATGGAGAATGCTGTGGCGAGAGAAATTTGCTGAGTCTCTCCAACCGGTCTGAATTGCCCACTTGCTCTGTGGGGGCCCCTCCTCAGGGAGGTTGATGAGGTTCCTGGTGCGAAAATGGCCTTGTTTGTTTTTCTTTGAAATTTGGCTTCCTCAAGTTTTTATTTTGTAATAATAATTTAAAACAGCAAGCCGCAGACTGGGGAATAGTAAACAGCTGCTTGACCTACTTGTTTCTGCCGTTGTGTCATTTCCTCTTCTTCTTTAACCACCTGCCCTCTCAAAGCATGTATTTAGCTATTTATTTATTTTTTACATTTTTCATGGAACTGGCTGCTGCTTTAAGAGAACATGTCAAATCAGCCCCCTTTGGCACCTTCCCACAACTCCATTTAGATATAGCGCACTGCACCATGCTCTTAGGAATGCAATCTCCGGTCATTTTGGTTCTCTTCAAGCTCAAAAACTACAGACGAAATCACTAGGACTCAAAAGCAATAGCAAAGGCTATTGATGAAAATAACAATACAATATGTTGCAATGTTGATACATAAAAGCACATGTGGAATAAGATCGTATTGTAGCCAAAAGTAGACTGACAATACAGAATTACCCTCTGAGGTGGAATCTGGAATAAATGTATTGTAGAGTTGTTGACTAGTTCTCTGGATTGTATATTGTTTTTGTTGTTTTGTCAAAACCAATTTAGAAATGGAGACATTCTTGTGGTTGGCAGCTGAAGAAAAACCCCTTAGATTATCTGATGTAAATAATCCCAAGTAATTTAGCCAGCAAAACTCTCCAAAATATAGTTTATTGGTTCTCCAGAAGCTGTAATGCAAATTACTGTAATTTGCTTTAAGTTTCCAGCTATCTTCCCTGTCTGAGCTCTCTTTAAGTACCTTTCAGCCTGCATTTAAGTTCCTCATTCTTTTAGCTAGAGAGCTCCAAATATGCACAATGCTTCCCCCTTGTTCATTACTAAGTTACTCAGAGGAAAAGTTTTAGTCTTGTGCAAATCAGCTGTGTAGGTTTGCTGGGAGAGACTAAGTTGCCTAAAGCCATTCATAATAGATAGGTCAGGTTTTCAACTTGGGATTCTCCTCACGGTAGCCACTGCCCTGCGCTGGAAAATACCAGAGCAAAAGGGTTTTGAGCATGTCCTAAGATGGGTGGATATTTGGGGTCTGTTTATTACAAGGGTGGGCAACATGGAGTCTTTCTCTTAATTTCATGTGTGTGGCTAGGAGGTGAAAAGAGAGGTGACAAAAAGAGAGGAAAGTGAGTGGCAGAAAGAGAGGACTTTTCATGAAGACTTTAAAAAACAATAATAACCACAAACTCTTGTCGAAATATCAAGCTATTTAGAGCTTTATAGGTCATAACTACTGATTTGAATTATTAATGGTATAAGGCTTGATTGATTTTGAATCAGGCTTTGGATATGCTTTGATAATTTGCATGTTAAATTACCATCATCACAGTACCTTGCTCTTCATGAAAACTGTATTTGAAATTGAGTACACCAAGTATTTTATAACATAATATCCTTGCAAGCGTATGCGACAAGAGGGGTAGATCAGTTCTAAGATAACCAGGGTTCCTCATCACATCCAAACATAGTGAGCCCCAGTTTGATCCTGGCTTGTATGAATTCAAGATGCAACGGGGGAATTCTGGTTAGTTTAAATTAAAACCAGAAGCTTTCAATCTCCTCCTCCTGTAGCACAGCAGAAAAAGACGACAGGGAAGAGTACTGAGCCTCCCCATAATGCCCTAAACTATTGTTTCATGTTACTATCCAAAGTGTCCCACTGTGTGCAGCACTGCTAGTTTCGAACCCCAGTTTAAATCATAGAGCGTATGAACTCATTAGAGCAATAACCATAATCTTCTGCTGCGTAACAACAACAACAAATCTGAATGGAACCCCAAAATATTCAAAAACAAAAGCTATTTTATCACCTTTGTTTTTTGAACTAATGAAACATTTTCCCCCTTTTGAACAGAAAGTTTATAGACATGGGATTTATTGACGAAAAAAGGATAGCCATATGGGGATGGGTATGTATACTTTTTTTAAAAAAAGCTTGTTTAACCTTGTTCTGCTTACAGCTCCTTTTGTAAACACCTTGGTGAAGCGCATGGAGGTGTCTTATGCATGGGCCTCCCTTTGTTCATTCTTCTCCACGGGACATCTAGACTGTTGCATGTCTGTAATATATTCTAGATTTAATCACCACCCCAGCTGCGTCAACACTCTCCTTCCTCTGGGCTTGATTCTTTATGAGATTCTGAGATAGTGCTGAACCATAGTTTAGCATTATGAGAATGAGCATAGATGAGGTTTGAGATCACATGCTTTCCCTTCCTCCTCTGGTATGGCTGACAGCTCTGAAAGCTTTTTGCTTCCATTTCATGATGGCCAAATCTGGGCAAACTGTAATCTAATTGTGCTTCGTGCATCTAAACATATCATCTCTTAAGCACAAGGACTTCTGCTGCTTGAGCAATGGAACTTCATCTCTCTCTCCCTCTCCCCCTGCACATCTGTTCCAGAGGGTTGGAGGGGAAACCCAAAACAGAATGGGTCCGAGTGGTTTTCTGTTTCCCCTGCCACTTTCCCTGGGAAAACCTACTCTTTAGCTCTGAATCGGAACAAACGTCAATCTGCAGAGAACCCGATTGTCACTTGCTCTGATTCAGCAGTGAAGGTTGGGTTTTCCAGGGGGAAAGTGATGGAACAAGCACAAGTCTGGATGAGCCTATTATGATTTAATGGCAGTTTGTTAAACCTAGGATGAACAGTTGCCCATCAGGATCCAATACAGAGCCTGCAGACTTAAGTCAGTTGCTAGCCAACAATTAATTTCGAGTGTCCGATGATTTCCATTTTGTTAACGTTACTTAGTCTCTGATTATCTCTCAAGAAGTGTTACGGTCTCACTCTCTTCAGCTTTGCTCTTTTGCCAGGAAAAATTATCTTAGGTCTGTCACTGCTTGTTTATCTTGTTTTTCTTCCTTGGCCTGGATTCCCATAAGAGCAGCTTGCCCAGAAGCACAATACAGGACAGAGTAAACTTGCTGGTATTAGAGGTCAAACTATTTTATTTTATTGTTTTGATGCCGAGTGCTTATATTAACAAACTTTAATTTATTTCATTTATTGGGCTGATGGCCAACGTTGACATAGCTATAGGCGTCCTCTTCTAGCAGGGTGTGATTGAATGATGCTATGGATAAGGTATTCTGAAGTTGGGCTTAGTATCTGGGAAATAGTGGGTGGGAAATGGTGGGTGGGTGTACATGCTGAGTTTGCTAATAATTTGTCTTTTATGACTGACATTGCCATTTGTGTGTCAAAGCTTCTCTCTCTGCCCATCTCCCCTCCATTTTGCTCTCTCTCGTTTCTTGGCATTTTAGTTTTTCGGCCCATGGGAAGGATTTGTCTTTTAAGTTTTAATTCTTTAGAGCACGTTGATTATCTTTGGGCACTTCAAAAACCGTGGAACATCCTCTAAGGCAAGTTCTTCTCAGGGGATATTCCCATCAGCTGGTGGCGTAGTGGTCTAAACCACTGAGCCTCTTGGGCTTGCCAATCACAAGGTCAGAGGTTCGAATCCCCATGACGGGGTGGGCTCCCGTTGCTCTGTCCCAGTTCCTGCCAACCTAGCAGTTCGAAAGCACACCAGTGCAAGTAGATAAATAGGTACCTCTGCGGCGGGAAGGTAAATGGTGTTTCCGTGCGTTCTGGCTCATGGTGTTCCGTTGCGCCAGAAGTGGTTTAGTCATACTGGCCGCATGACCCGGAAAGCTGTCTGTGAACAAATGGCGGCTCCCTCAGCCTGAAAGTGAGATGAACGCTGCAACCCCATAGTCACCTTTGACTGGACTTAACCGTCCAGGGGTCCATTACCTTTTTTACCTTTTACCCATCAGCTGAAGGATGGAAGGGAGAAGTGATGCTGACAGATTTCCCCCTTCAGTCCCTTGTGCCCTGCAAAAATAAAAATAAAAATTCTTACTGGCCTCCATGGTTCCCTTCTTGCTCTTTCCAGATGCTAAGCCCTCTGTCTCTCTGAGTCAATTGGTCCAGCTGTGAACTCATCCTCACCCACTAGTCCCCAGTTATTTGGATATTTTGCCAGGAGGCAGCAGAGGTGGGTGACAGCCACCATTCCACCCTAGATGGCAGGCAGCTAAGCATTTCAGCATTGTGGGTGTGATCAAGAAGCAAGGGATTATGTAACTGTGTGGGATGATCAGAGCCTGCTTCATGATGTGTCTTGAATACGGGGCACGAAGGCACTGCACTCTGATGCTCCAAGTCTTTATTTAGCTGCTACACACCAGAGTTCTGTCAGTAGCTCTGTGATTTATTTCCTTTGAGAAGGCACTTGATGAAGATCCATGCGGAATGTTGTCAGTGGGCTGCTCCCTTGTAGCTCCCGCTTGTCCATCCCATTCCTGTGCATGTTTACTCAGGAGTAAGTTCAGTAGGGCTTGCTTCCAAGTGACTGTGCATAGGATTGCAACGTTGCGGGATAATCCTGTGAATGTTTACTTAGAAGTTAGCAAGTCCCACTGTGCACCATGAATCTTATTCCAAAAAATGTTTATTTTTAGATACTACATTTTATGGCCACCCAGTTTTACCGCTTCACAGTGACTTGAAGAGGTATCTAGCCAGTCTATGTGAGTGTAGTTGAAGTCACCCATTACTACAACATTTCCTCTTTTGGGTGCTTCCTTGATTCCACTCTGTGTCTCAAGGTCTTCCTGAGCATCTTGATCAGGGGGACAATTTCACATCCCCAGTACTAAATTACTCTTGAGGCCCGGCAGGGCTTTTTTCCAGCCAGAACCCACCAGAATTGAGTTCCAGCACCTCTCAGGTGGGCACCATTGCCATTGTAAGAGAACAAGGGAGTTCTCTTATGGTGAGTTACAGCACCACTTTGTCAAGAGAAATAGCACTGGGGCCCAGTATCACCACCCAGCCTATGCAGAGGGTTGGAGACCATTCCAGAAATGTGAAATGCGACACATCAGGAACAAGGAGGGACGGACAATTAACATCAGGATTGACTGCCCCGGTAGACCATGCCCCCTGAGGTGGTCGCCTCACCAGGCTTCCTTGGTTGGCCATGCCTGAATAAAGATCTAATAATAATAAATAATAATAATTTTATTATTTATAGCCCACCCATCTGGCTGGGCTGCCCCAGCCACTCTGGGCCGCTTCCAGCACATATAAAAGCACGATAAAACATAAAACATTAAAAACTTCCCGATACAGGGCTGCCTTCAGATGTCTTCTAAAAGTTGTATAGTTATTTATCCACAAGGAGGGTGCCACTACCGAGAAGGCCCTCTGCCTGGTTCCCTGTAGCTTCACTTCTTGCAGTGAGGGAACTGCCAGAAGACCTTCGGAGGTGGATCTCAGTGTCAGGGCTGATTGATAGGGGTGGAGATGCTTCTTCAAGTATACAGGGTCGAGGCCACTTAGGGCTTTAAAGGTTAGCACCAACACTTGGAATTGTGCTTGGAATTGTATCTACGTTGTGATCTTCTACCTCTGGAGATCCTGCCACCTGAGAAGGCCACCTCATCTGTCTTCATCATGGGCTTGCCCTGGTACATAGAAAGTTACTTCATTGAATTACTCCAGTGGTGTCCCATCCAAAGAAAACTAAATGCTCTAGAGCTGCTGTGGGGATGGCACCACTTGAGGAAATGAGGATTGCTTAATGCTACCTGCCTTGCAGACTCTTTTCCTTACTGCTGCTTTCCCTCCCACTGCTCTTGAGATTAGCAGCATAGCAGAACATCTGGTCACAAAGGAGTATATCCCTAGGAATCAAACTCACAAGGAAAGCTACTGCATAAATGGAAAGAAACTGCGCAACCCATTTGCTTGCCCCTGTGCCTGGTAGAGAATTACTCAGACTTATGCTGGAGAATCCTTGGCTTATGTTGCTGCCTCTGCTGCCAAAGCAAATACTCCCTTTGGCTTTCGTGCTTTACCACTTGGATTCTTAGAGAGCTAATACTTCATTTCAAGGTTACTAACTTCCATCCCGTTTCTTCCTAGTCTTACGGTGGCTACGTTGCCTCGCTGGCACTTGGGTCTGGCACTGGAGTGTTTCAGTGCGGGATGGCAGTGGCTCCTGTCTCCAGCTGGGAGTATTATGGTATGGAAACAACTTGTCAACATCACACCTTGAAAGCAGGGCATAGACAATGAATTGTTTTAGCAATGATGTCACTGTGAGGTGCTCTGCCGCTTGCGAAATTTACAAGAACCGCTGGCCTCAGCTAGGAACAAATTCTTCAAAATACACAGACACACACACCAAGCATGGTTCTCTTTGGCTAAGGTTGCCTTTTGGGGTCACACACACACACACACACACCAATCTGCAAGGCCGGTTTGCACAGTTCCTGGTTATTACAGCAGTGAATATTGGGGAAATATGAGAAACTGAGCTGGCAGTCAAGGAATGTGTTTCATTTGGAATAATATTGTTACAAAAATTGTGTGCCATCCTCACTCTCTGCTGAGTGATAGCGAGGGTCCATGTTTTCCTAAGACTGCAACCCAAACCCCACTTACCTGGGGGGGGGGGAGTAAGCCCCACCAAATTCAACAAGGCTAGCTTCTTCTGAGTAGACCTGGTTAGGATTGCACTCTAAAAGGATGGAAAGTAGGGGAAAGTGGGTGCAAGGAGGCTCTTTCAAAGTACAGCAGAGACCATCCTTCACTCACAGCCAAGTGTGTAATTCTTGGGACCAGATTCAAATGTTTCCCCCCTCTCCAGCAGCATCTTAGATGTGCAGTGATCCACACATAGGAACCCATTTCCACGTGTAGCAAGACTGAATTTATAAATAAAAGTTTCTTTGGCATAAAGAAACCAACTTGCAATTTATGCATTTTGTGGAGGATTGTATTAAAATCACTCACCGTAGCCTTCCTGAGTTCTGAATACGAGACAAGGTTTAAGAAGCAGTTAGCTTAATAAATTTCCCTTCCCTTTGCAAAAAAATATTTGCACAGACTGGATTACGTGATTGTCTGTGGCCCTTTTACAAGGAAAAAAAAGAGTTTGTTTTGGTGGATGTTCATAGCCTTAAGATACCGCCAGCCTAACATTTATGACTACGGCTCCACCAGTCCCCTCCCACGACTGGCCCCGACTACTGCTGATTCTTTCCCCATATTGCAAGGCAGCTATTCCCAGAAGTAAAGCAAAAACACTCCCTCTGCAAATTCCTTAGGGCCTGGTGCCGCCAAAGTTAAGCACTGTTAAGTTCTTGCGATGCTAAAGGCAGAGATAAGCACATCTGCTCAATTCCTTTCCCAGTGAGATCAGTGGGATTTTCAGAATGTAAACTTCGGCTGAATCATGCTTTTAATGCGGACCAGGACTGCACAACATGCAACTATGCTGGGAGTCATGTATTGTGCTTTGGCCTGCATTTTTGCAGCCCCAGACAGCTCATTATTGAGTCCTCAGAAGGCTACTGTACATGAATTGCGGGCCATTTTATACACTAGTAAGAAAACTGTGGAAACTCTTAGGAAAAGTTGTACTGTATTTCTAAGATTTGATGGCTCTTAACAGTGTTTTTAAGACTAAAATTATATATCATTAGAAAGATACAGTCATACCTCATGTTACATTTGCTTCAGGTTGAGCGTTTTCAGGGTTACTTCCGTGTTTTGCCGCTCGTGCATGCACAGACATGCAAAATGACGTCACATGCATGCGCAGAAGCAGCGAACCGCAACCCGTGCAGACGCGGGTTGCGTTCTGCTCATGTTGCAAACAGGCCTCCAGAATGGATCCGGTTTGCAACTAGAAGTACCACTGTACTTTCATGCAGAATATAATGCAACAAACTATGTTGAATTATTTTTATTCTGAAGACAGGATATCCATATTTGGTAGTGATGGAATAAGGTGCATAAGAAGAAGAACTGGAGAAGGTTTGCTGCCTAAATGCAATGCAGCTGCCATCTAGTCTGGGACTGATTGACAGCAAAAGGCATGGGGAGAATTTGTGTGATTAATGGTACTCTAAATGGCAAGATGTTATGAAATACCCTTTATATTTTATTTTTGGGGTGTATGCCTTCTTTTATTTTGCTATAACCTTTGATAGTATAAAGGTGATTCAACAAACTTTGTTGCATTATATTCTGCACTGGATTGTCTTTCTAATGATATATGACTTTATGGTATTATTCCCAAAAAGACTGATGTTATGAGCCACCAAAGCTCAGAAATACAGATTTTCCAAAAGCTTTCTATGTTTTGGCCACTAATGTATGTCTGGTGACCTGTGTCCAGTGGTTCACGAGTTACAGCAGGGCAAACGTCAGGTTTTAACATTCTTTGTGGGAAATTAAGAGCAATATCTTTGAACATCTGAATGCAAGGAGTAAACCTTGCTGACATTTGCTATTCAAGAAGAACATCAGATGAGCCTGCTGGATCTTGCCAATGGCCCATCTAGTCCAGAAACCTGTTCTCACAGTGGCTGACCAGAGGCCTATGAGAAGCCTGCAAGCTGAACAACACTCTTCCCTTCTGTGGTTTCCAGCAGCTGGTATTCAGAGGAGCACAGCTTCCATCCATGGAGGCAGGCCATCTTCTCTCTCTAATGGCTACTAGCCCTTGACATTCTTGCATATGGACTTTTGTGTGTATATCCTGTCATCAACATGCTATTGTATCTTGCAGCATCCATCTACACGGAGCGATTTATGGGCCTCCCAACCAAAGAAGACAATCTGGAGCACTACAGAGTAAGGACAATGAAACATTTCCCTCTCTTTCTTCTCCTTTTACCAGTAAACCTCAACTTCCTTCCCTGCCTTTCTTTCCTTGGCTTAGTGGTATGTGTGCCACTTCTACCATCCACTGCTTCCATGATACTTGAGTGTAGATTCGGAGAAGTTGGTAGCAGAAGAGAAAGGAGGGAAAGGGGTTGAAAATCGTTTGATGAGAATGGTTTGTTACCTTGTGCACTGTTGTCTACTCAAGCTCAGAGTCTGGACCTACTAAGTTGGCCTCTTAGCTTCTTAATTTCTCTCCCTCTCTCTCTCTCTCTCTCTCTCTCTCTCTCTCCACTGGACTCAGCTACATTAGTAAAGGAAAAGCATTTTAAATGTGTTATAACATTGTGACACCAGGTGACACTGTAGAGTTCCATCTTTCACTAATGTGATTTCCCCTTATGAGGTTGACAACACGTTTTCCTGAAATGTTGTTTTTTTTATCTGTCTAGATCCAGCCACTTTCTTTAAATTCCTTTTCTATTCCTTTTTCTTCTTCTTTACCTTCAAATTGTAACACACCAAAATGCAATCTCTGGGAAATTAAAAAGGCAAAAGAGAAAAGAGAAAAAAGCAGCGTGTCTAGCAGCACATCACAATTGCTACATCAGGTAGAAGAATCATTAAGTGAGCCACCAAGACCCTCAGCAATGTTCAAGCTTTCCATGGGGAAGAAAGCTCAGAAGTCACCAGCCTAGTAGGGAATCTGTGGGGCCAAGCCGTTCTTACTGCTGATGGTCGCCACCATCATAAAAGGGTTTTATGTTTGGCAACCACTGAGTTGTTCATTTCTGTCTCTCCCCGCCCTCCACTTTGCAGAATTCGACAGTGATGGCAAAAGCAGAGAACTTCCGTGATGTGGAGTACCTTCTCATCCATGGAACAGCAGATGGTGAGGTTTATGAAAAGCTAGTACAGATACCGAGAAATCACTTTGGTTAGGAAATGCTAAGCTTTCTTCTGTGCCCACGATTAGGGTCAGTACTCGCAAGACATTTTATGTCTTTCTTTCCAGCACATGAAACAAAGCTGACTCATTGTTGATCATGATTCTATGTCTGCTGTAGAGTTTAATAACTCATGGCATGTCTAATGCAGCACAATTGTGTGCTTTCTGGTATTTTACCAGGTGTGTTTGGGGTTTTTTTTTAACCAGCCGTTTTCATTTTGCCCCCCCCCCTTCTCGTTTCAGATAATGTACATTTTCAGAACTCAGCACAGATCTCCAAAGCCTTAGTCAATGCACAAGTGGATTTCCAGGCAATGGTAGATATTATCAAACAATTTAATTATAATGTTGCACTGTTTGATTCCAAGATTAGGTTTATCAGAGACTGGATGTAGTTCAGCAGGAGAGCACATGCTTTGCAGGAACTTCCAAGCTGAGTTTCCAGTTAAAGGATCTCGGGCATTTTTTTAAAAAAAATGTATTGAAAACATTAAATAGACAGAACTCTGAAATCCTTTTAATTGTTTTTCACGTTAAAATGTTGTTTTAAAAAAACAAAACAACCAAAGAGAGAGAGAATGAACTGCTTCTTCTGAAGCACCATGAAATATCTGAAAGTCACCTTTCCCTGATCTCTAATAGATACGAGTGGTTCTGCTCACTCTGTACATGCTCAGAGGTGCACTATTCAATATTACTTTTGTGCTCCAAGAATAAAGATGTGTGACTGAAAACAGGTTATATAGCTAATGCTTAGTTAGCTGTAAAAGCTGGGAGACAGTTGGATCCCTGATGGATCTTTGGAACTGCAGCCCTGACCATTTCCTTACATGCAAGTTTAAGCAGATGGGGAGAGGAAAATCAGAGTTATTTATTGTGTCCCCTGGGGAGGAGGGCTAGGTTTACTTCTTTGGTTCCTGCAACAGCAGACCTTCCTTGTGCCTCATCACAGGTTGAGACTGCCTTTGAAACTCTTTTCAAAAGTGTGATTTGCCGTGTAGCATTTGGGGGCAGCAGGGAGGGGAGGGTTGCTGTTCACAGAACTAGTTTCCACTGGTGCTTTAGAACCCTTTATGGGGTTAAAATATGTGTTTCTCTTCCTCTTCAGTGGTATGCTGACCAGGACCATGGGATTCCGGGCCTTTCTCTTAAGCACCTCTACACCCACATGACCCATTTTCTCAAGCAGTGTTTTTCCCTGGCTTAAGGAGAGTCCCTCCTCTCCGTGGGCCTGTACAGCAAGGAGAACGACGCGTGCTTTGCTAGAAAGCAACACAAGCTGCACAGATTAAGCATATTCTGGAAGCAGGATAAGAAAGTGAGAATTAAAGAAGGCTTGGTGTGGACAGTCTCTTGTGGACACATGTGCATTAGCAAATAATATTACAGTTTGCGTCCAGGTACACGTATTTGTTAGGAAACAAATGAACAATAAAATAAAAATAAAAACAAGTGTTTTGAAGGCTGCACATTTTGCTTCTTTTCCTCCTTCAGTCCTCAGGGGTCAGATACATGTATCCATCATGGAGTAAGGGACAGGGTGGCAACTTGAATAAAATATTGGGGCACGCAAGCCTACACAATCGATCACATGATGCAGTGCACGCACACTATTTGAATGGCAATGCCCATCAACTTTGGGGGTGCAGCCCCATCAAATATTTTATTGGAGGGGCTGATGCCCCCTCGGTCCCTATGGTAAGGGAATACAGTGGTGCCCCGCAAGACGAATGCCTCACAAGACGAAAAACTCGCAAGACGAAAGAGTTTTCCGTTTTTTGAGTCGTTCCGCAAGACGAATTTCCCTATGGGCTTGCTTCGCAAGACGAAACGTCTTGCGAGTTCTTGCGAGTTTGTTTCCTTTTTCTTAAAGCCGCTAAGCCGCTAAGCCCTTAATAGCTGCTAAGCCGCTAAGCCGTTAATAGCTGCTAAGCCGCTAATAGCCGCTAAGCCGCTAATAGCCGTGCTTCGCAAGACGAAAAAACCGCAAGACGAAGAGACTCGCGGAACGGATTAATTTCGTCTTGCGAGGCACCACTGTATTTCTGAAAGGGACATAGCTCTGTGATAGAGCATCTCAAATTCAATCTCTAGGAGCTCCAGGTGAAATATGGTCTGCCTCAAATCCTGGGGAGCTGCGGCCAGTCAATATTGGCAATTGGACCAATGGACTTACTCGGTTTAGGGCAGCTTGCTTTGTTCCTACAGGAAAAGGTAGCCTAGACTGTGTTCACACTTCTGTTTCCTGTGTACTCACTGCCTTCCTGGTGCTTGGTTTTTTAATATATGCTCACATGACGTTATCCAAAATGCACATGCATCCTGTCCTTTGTTGTGAAATACTACTGTTGGATGCGTTGTTTCTCAAACCAGCTTGACACCAATTGATGGGAGTCCTTAAGCCGTTCCTAATTCATCTCCAGCCAATGAGACGAACACTGTAAAAACATTCGTGCCATTCAATGCCCTCCTGTGTATGCACAAACGGAAACGAATCTGCTGCTAATTAATCTGTGCTGGTGTGAATAGCTCTGGGGGAAGCGCTGTGAAATGCACTGGCAGGAACACATTACTGCCCTCTAGGGCAGTAATGTGAACACCTTATGATGCCAGGGGGAGGGACTGTCAAATCCAAAGCCTTACTGGGCTCACTTATGGCAGATGATGGTGTTGTTTGTGATTGAAGGACCCGCCACCCACTTGAGGATAAGAAAGACACATGGACATGGTATATTAGGTTAATGGGCTAAAAAAGGCCACAACTTTATTGTTTACAGCATGTGAGAGGTATTGGCTTAGGCATTGGATTAACCACAGTGAGTGACTCCAGCCCCTCAGGGAGGGGTGAGTCTATCGAGGGTTAATGGCCGGGAAGCACTGCCACAGCCACGTTTGAGCGGCAAAACCCCGCCCCCAAGCCTCCACCTGGCACGGCAACTGGGATGGCTGGGCAGGGGCCCAAACGCCCCCTGCCAACGCGGGAAACAGCTCCCACTCACAACTCCTCCCCTCTGCAAGGAGGAGAGGCTTTCTCTGGTCTTCTCCTTTTCATGGGGGGAGGACACTGTGTCCCACCCCCCAGCTTTCCCCTCTCCACAGTCCCAAAGCAGCTCCAACCAGCTCCACGGCTGATGTCTTCCCTTCCTGTTTTCTGAGGATGTGTCTGGGGAGTTTGAGGCCTTTGGATCCCCTGATCTAGCCTCAGCACAGACACTGTTTGCTGTTGCCCACTCACCCCCCAGGTCCTTTGAAGTCAGATGGAGATCTGTTCTCTTGCTGTCATGACTCTCTGTTGGAGGCCATAGGATTGTTCTCCGGTGAAATTAAAGGAAGCCCAGGCAGCACAAATGAATCATTGCCATGAGAAATAGCAATCAAGTGATGGATTGTTCAAGGGCAAAGGTGGGCCATGACTCAGCTGCAGAGCATCAATCCCCTGGTTGGGCTGGGAGAGAACCCTGCCTGAAACCCTGGAGAGCTATCAGTGTAGACCAGTGGTGGCCAGACTTGGTCCTCCAGCTGTTTTGGGACTACAACTCCCATCATCCCTAGCTAACAGGACCAGTAGTCAGGGATGATGGGAACTGTAGTCCCAAAACTGCTGGAGGGCCGAGTTTGGCCACCACTGGTGTAGACAGTATAGAGCTAGTCTGACTCAGTACAAGGCAGCTTCCTCTGTTCCTAATATGGTAGCTATCCAGATGTTGTTGGATTCCAGCCATCATCCATGATCTTTGGCCAAGCTGGGTGGGGTTGATGGGACCCGGAATCCAACAGCATCCAAAGGGCCCCATGTTGGCTGCCTCCAGTCTACTGAGCTAAAACTGCAGAGGTAGGGAGTTGACTTGCTATGCTGCTACAGCTATTTTGTTTTGTTTCAGCCCATCTGATTCTCCTGCCATGAGAAGACTTTTCAGACAGCAGACACATCTTTATGTAAATGCCTCTGCCAAGCTGTTTTTGACGATTAAATTAAACTCTGATAGGAACTCTTTTAGAAAATATTAAATTCAGCAAAGGGGTTTTTTGGAAGCGCTGCCAATTAAGAGCGTTAATGAGCTTTTTGTTGGTAATGTAATTAGAATTCAGCTGCTCCAATTGTTAAAGGGGGGGGGGATTATAGCTCAGAGAAAGTTAACATTAAAAAAAAAGTAAATACAACACAGAAGAGCAGTAATTTAAAGAGTGATTATATAGGTTCCGCAAGGAGCCTGGCAGCAATGTCTCTTCCATTCCGTAACTTTGCAAACAGGGGAGGAGCTGGAAGTAACAGAGCCCAAGCCTCTGACCCCTTGAACTGATACAGCTTTTCTAGCCAGTATTATGGTGGCAAAACCTTCCTAAGGTTTCTTTTAATCCGATCTTCACCTCCCTTGAAATTCCTTGCATGTTTGGTCTAGGCGGGAACCTCTGAATGAAACGTGAGATTTCACATGTGACGAAATCCAACAGCAGTTCCAGTTTGGTGCAGTGAAGTTGCAATAATATACACACTTACAGCGCAGTCCTAACCACGTCTGTGTAGAAATAAATCCTATTGAATTAAGTGGGGCTTTCTCCCAGATAAATGAGGGTTTAGGCTGCAGTCTCAGTAGGGAACTAAAGCTAGGCAGCCCATGTGGCCCTACTTTAGAGGACAATCCTATATTGCAGGAGTGGGAAAACCTCTGATAGAGGTCCCAGTTTGGCCCATGAGGCTGATGTCACAAAACCATGGCCACCTGCCGCACATCAGAAGTCATATGTGACACTACCCGGACACTGAGGTCTAGTGCCGAGGGCCTTCTGGCGGTTCCCTCACTGCGAGAAGCCAAGCTACAGGGAACCAGGCAGAGGGCCTTCTCAGTAGTGGCACCCGCCCTGTGGAATGCCCTCCCACCAGATGTCAAAGAGAACAACTACTACCAGACTTTTAGAAGACATCTGAAGGCAGCCCTGTTTAAGGAAGCTTTTAATGTTTGATGGATTACTGTATTTTAATATTTTGTTGGAAGCTGCCCAGAGTGGCTGAGGAAGCCCAGCCAGATGGGCGGGGTATAAATTATTATTATTATTATTATTATTATTATTATTATTATTATTATTATTAGCTGATGGGAAGTAAATGGAAGCTCATTGGGTTGGGACAATGGGGAACTGAGTTGCGCAGCCGGTCCCCTGCAGAAAACAACATTGCCAGCTGTATGGTTGGGGTTTCCCAAGTGCTGTGCACAGGGCTGACAAAGTCCAAGTTGCTATGTTTCCCAAGCGCCTGGCAACCAGCTGACTGCCGGACACCTCAGAAATGCTGCACAAGGGACTTAGACATGTGGGCAGGACAATCACCTGATGTCATTATGTCAGCTGAATGACAGGTGGGTTGTCCCTCCCACCTGTCCAAATCGGGCCAGGAAGACTCTTCTTCCCTGCTCTATTTGAAATAAGTCCAGTTTTGCACGGTTGACTGGCTTTAAGAGATAAACAAATCACCACATTCACATTAAAATAAAGGTTCGCCCATTCATATCTTTCTTTAAAATAAACCAATCATTTCCAACTTCCCTTCTTCCCCTACCCTGGTTCCATTAATTTCCCCACCTATCCCGCATATTCTTGTATATCCATTTAACTCCCTTATTCCTTTATTATTCCTTTGTTATGTGTTATGCCGTTGAATTCACCTCAGTCCTACTAACATTTTCACAGGTTTACAGTTGTTTTCCAAATACTCCACAAAAAAATTCTGTTCCTCTTTATATACTTGATCTTCTTCTCCTCTTGTTTTCTTGTTAAACCCGCTAAATCTGCATATTCTGTCATTTTTAATTGCCAGTCCTTCTTATTTGGAACCTCGCTCACTTGCCATTTCTGGGCTAACAAAATCCTAGCTGCTGTAGGGGGGGAAAAAAGATTTTCCTGAGATCTAGGTTCTTCCATCTGTACCATTCCCACAATGTGGTTTTGAAAAATGTAACATTGAAAAATATAAATAAATTTTTAAAAAAGAGATAAACAAATCACAAGGACAGAGAAAGAAGAACCATGATAGCAGGCTAAGCAGACATTAAGGTCACCTGGTTGTAGTCTACCCAACAATGGCAGGTTGTATTTCTATTTTAAAAGTTACAGCAATTATTTCCAAATGTGGATTTTTACATAAAAAGCATATGCAATTTCAACACAAATCTGTGTCCTCTTTTGGAGGGGATGTGTAAGCAAATGCCCACATAAAATAAGACCGTTGAACACAGTGGTGTTCAAGAAGTTTCACAGAAGGGATCATGGAATGAAATAAATAAATGAAATAATCCTAAGCATGCAGAGATTTCTTCATTGGTGGGCCCTGCAAGAAACTTACCAAGAGGACGTTAGTGCACTGTGTTCCTTTAGGGTCTTACTTATAGAGATTTAACATTTAACTTAAACAGGCAGATTTGGATCAAGTCTTTTGAGCGGGGGGGGGGGGGGAGCTGTGCATGCTGAGCAAATCAAATTCCAAGGCTGCGAGCAGCAGGGGGGGGGAGCTCCAAGCGACTGAGTAAATGAGGCACTGCAGATTTAATAGGCCTCCCAGATTTAACTCATAACTGCAATATATTGGTACTGTTGCTTTAAGACCAAAATCAGAGAGGCCCTCTAGCAAAAGAGATTTGTGTCTTCGGTTAGAAGAAGGAGTGAGGTCAGATTTGTAATGATTTACACAGGCTGCCAGGGCCAAATTCCTTTAGACCTCCCACCCCCCTCCTCTAGGGCAGGAAAAATTCATATGAAACAATTGAGACATCTAGGAGTTTAGTGACCTGTAATGTGCAGACGAACCCACAGCCTGCCCTCCAACAAAAAGCAGCAGCAAAGAAACACTTGCGACCAGAGGTGAAGGAGAAATTCGATTCAGTTCACATTTAATGCCAAATCAATCAAATCCATACTTTTTGAAACAATATGCAAACGGAAACGCTGCTGGCCTTGGAAGTTCACACTCATCTGAATTTTGCAATGCAGATCTTGTAAACCAACCAATGTTTACAAAATGGATTATATTATTGGCCGATTTGTTTAATTTGTATACCGCCATACTTCTGTAGAGCTCACGATGGTTCACTACATAAAACATCAGAGGAAAGTGTGCATAAAAATGAAGGTACAGCGGTACCTCGGGTTATTAACTTAATTTGTTCCAGAGGTCTGTTCTTAACCCGAAACTGTTCTTAACCTGAGGCACGCTTTCACTAATGGGGCCTCCCGCTGCTACCAGTGCACGATTTCCGTTCTCATCCTGGGGCAAAGTTCTCAACCCGAGGTACTACTTCTGGGTTAGCGGAGTTTGTAACCCGAAGCGTTTGTAACCCGAGGTACCACTGTATTAGTGAAAATACATACTAAAATCCACCATGTTAGGGGAAATTGCTTGCAGAAACGTGTACCTTAGTGAAAACCACATAGTGAAATGTATTTATCGGGGGGGGGGAATGCACTAAAATGCTGGTAAATTTTCATGAGGATTTTTTAAAATAACAATTCAAAAAATTCACAAAATGCTACAAAATGTGCTAAATTTCAGATGGGGGGGGCAGAGAATCCGTAAATGAACAGATCCTTCCATCCCTATCTGCAGCTCTGGGTTGTTTAACTGAAACATTTGAGCAAGAAAGTCCATGGAGCAAGAAGCTTCTTCATGGAACCCAGTGGGATTTTTTAAGGGAGGAGTCTGAAAGGCAATACAAACACACCATATTTTATTCCACCATGAAAGGTTTTCTTTCTTTCCTATTGCTTGCTTGAGGAACACTGATCTCATGATAAACGGTAATCTGGAGCACCCTGTACCAAAGTACAGTCTAAAGGGCCAATAACAGAAGAAGCTTCCTGATGTAAAATTGGAGCTAATCCTTCATTTCAGGTGTCTGTAGTACAGCTGCTGAGCTGCATGGTTTTTCCCTTCCGTAGTGGAGCTGAAACCATGAACTCAGCCTTTCAGCATCTCCCAACACAAAGCTGTGTGCAGCAAGATGGTGCCCAGGTTCACGAAACTGCTCCAGGTTTTTAAGGTTGCAATCTTATACACTCGTTGAACTCAGTAAGACTCGCGTCTGAATACTGAGCCTTGGTCTACCAGATTGACTGTGGAAAAGCATCCTCAGCCAGCCAAGATGTTAGTGACTTCATGTTTTGTCATCAAAAGAATCAAATCACATCTATATCCCATTTTATCTTCCTTTTTTCCAGCGTGCCTAACAAGTTTGCAATCAGAGGGTGCAGATGTTTAGTACATTTTGCCTAAGTGCTCTAATCACTTGCAGTTAAATGAGATTATTCCTGTTTTGCCGCTGCTTATTATTTTCCATTAAAATTTCATTTTCTGAAACTACAGTCAAAAGTACTCTCAGGGCACAATGTCCTTTGCTTGCGTAAATTGAAAGTAGCCAACTTCAAGCTCTGACTGTGGTGGATTAAAAAAGAAATAGTGTTGCTTGCAGTTAAGCTGCAATCTTATCCATTGGGGGGGGGGTGCTACAAAACAATTTTTAATGGCCTGCAAAGACACCGCCCCACACACAGATTTGGGATGCAGAGGCAAAGAGAGAGGAAATTTAAAGCAGCCACAGGGAGGGAACAGAGCTAAATGTCCCCTCCCTAGTCATCTGATTGATCATGTGATAAACAAATAGAAGGCGTTGACCTCTTCTGTGACAGACAGCAGAGCCAGACCATAGTCGGGTGATGCAGTGCCTCAGAATTCCACCAGAGGGCTGGAGCCTCTCTCTGATTCGCTACCAAGACAGCTAGTCAGAGAGGGGTGGAGCAGCCCTTTGGGAGGGAAAATAAAACGAGAAGTTTCTGAGAGAACATTCAGATAGTGCTAGGATTTAGTCTGAGAGATAGTTCAGGGAGGGAGTGCTAATGAGTCACTTCTGGTCTCTGCGTGACATCCACTCTGAGGAAAATATCTACAGCTAGCCAAAAATATTATCATGACCTTCTAAGTCTAGAATGCGTGAATTCTCTAATGTCATCCATTCCTTCAACCAACAAAGACAAGATGCTTCATAGTATAGTGTCATATCCAGAGTCTCTTAGCTTAGATAGGAAGACAGGTTTTAGTGTCTTGGGAGAGTATTCAGACAGAAGTTAACTGGGCAGCTGAGTTTGAGCCAAGAGAAGTAGATGCTGTGAGAATGCAGTCTACTTGGGTCTCATTCCAGTCAGGAGATGAAAGCTCTTCTAGAAAGAGAAGACTCCCAAACCAGTTATGAGGGTTGTGGTGATCCCCTGTGTCTGTTGTACTATTTGGAGTACCTCAGGAGTGTAGTTGTCAAATGGTTGGGTAACTGACAGAAAGTACCACCTTGGTTAAGAACTGAAGTATTAAGTTGTAACACTTAAGCTATGGTTACCAGATTTTTTTTCAATGAATCCGGGGACACTCCCCCCCACTTTTTTAAGCTGAGTAGCAACAGGAAGTCAGTAGTGGGGATGGTAAGGCAAAAAAACCCTGGGCCCAAGCACACATGCATATTGTATAAAGGTGCAAAGCTCTTCTTTGGATCTGCCACAATTGGCATACAGTGGTGGGATCCGCTACAGCTTCCCTTTTCAGCTGGAATGAATCACCTGAGGTCGAAGGCTGTGTGGTTCTGCATGTCTATGCTGTGTGCAGTGCCGGATTTATGTATAAGCTAAACAAGCTATAGCTTAGGGCCCCACTCTCTTGGGGGCCCCCAAAATAATTAAAGGAAAAAACCTGGATGTACATTTCCAAAATGTAAGATAAAAAACAAATAAAACCTACATACAGCAACAGTGTTTTGTGTTGTGTAGGCTTCTATTTGTTGTGTGCAAATGGCTTTAGATACCTATTAGGTCCACAAATTACCATATAGCATATATTCAACACAAAAAACAGCGACAATTTGTTGTTGGCAAAGGACAGCTGGACATATAAAGGGCCCCATTACGTCCAGTAGCTTAGGGCCTCATCAAACCTAAATCTGGCCCTGGCTGTGTGTGCCTCTATGTTATATTTTAATAACACTAAAAACCTGAAGGCGAAAGAGTGGGTAATAAATAAATAATCCACAAATACCAAAATGTAGCTTGGGAAATAGGCCAGTAAAATAATTCAGATGAGAATCCTGGATGCTAGATGTCCAATCCTAAGGTAGGGAAGCTAAGGGGTAGTGGCTTGGCTGAAGCCCAGAAAGTTTTTATAGCTGAATGTGCACATTTTAAGCACATTTCCCCCTTCATAGAAAACTGGGCACTCTAGTTTGTTAAACATTGCTTGGAACTGAAACTCTGTGAGGGGTAAACTACAGTGCTTTGAATGTGTATTAAAGGTGCAATGTGTAGCAGCCAAAACCCTCACTTCTAAACAACTGTGCCTAGGTACGAGCAAGTCTTTTTCTCCTTTGAGTCAGGTCATTTTACTGGATTAAATTTTTGCTGGGTTAAACTTCCACCAGAAATCTGAAGAAGAGATCTCTTGCTCAGAAAAGCTTTATGCACTCTTCTTTAAGGTGCCATGGGACTCCTTGTGGTTTGTGCCAGATACGTCCTAGTACAAGCAGAAGAAAAGAAATTGGGCGTAGGTATTCCAATCAGCTGAAACAATCCTTCTGAGTTTTGGTTGCAATCCATTTAGGAAAAGGCCGGACAGCCACGTGAAAGACATCGCACAATGTGCGCCACCTGCTGCCTATCTGTGGATCTGCATCGGTGGGGATGGACTTTCTTATTCTGTTTTTATACGTGCTGGAAGCCACCCAGAGCGGCTGGGGAAAACCCAGCCAGATGGGCGGGGTATAAATAATAAAATTATTATTATTTACAACCAGGAAGAAGGAAAGTTCTGGAAAGGAAGACACATGCACACCGTCCTACTTGCAAAAGCTAGGCATAGGCTCCCCCGTTTTGAAGCGGATCTTATGTATGCCTCCATTTCCGTTTGGAGGTATCTGGTTATGGAATGCTGCATAAGAATTCTTAGGAACTTGTCAGAAATCCAAGCTGGCCTTCCCATTACACCTCCCAGGGTGATGGACGCTGGCAGATGCGGACAAACAGCAGCTCTCCTTCCTGCCTGTTACAATCCCCTGATGCCAGCAACCTCTACAGTGGCCTAGTTTAAGCTTTTCGTTTAGATCAGGGTTTCCCAAACATGGATCGCTAGCTGTTTTTGGACTACAATTCCCATCATCCCTGACCACTGGCTCTGCTAGCTAGGGATGATGGGAGCTGTAGTCCAGAAACCCTGGTTTAGATCAAAGGCAAGTAAGAGGCAACATGCTATACACTCCTAGAATGATGCTTGGCAAAGAGAAAGTGGATAGAGAACTTTTTCCTCCCTCTTTTGTAATGCTGGAACTTGTGGACATCCAATGAAGATGGACATAGGAAGACTCAGGGCAGATTTTTAAAAGTCCTTTTTCACAGAGCATAGTCAAACTATGGGATTTGTTCCCCTCCCCACAAGGAGGCAGAGATGGCCACCAACTTAAAGGTAAAGGTAAAGGGACCCCTGACCATTAGGTCCAGTCGTGGCCGACTCTGGGGTTGCGGCGCTCATCTCGCTTTATTGGCCGAGGGAGCTGGCGTACAGCTTCCGGGTCATGTGGCCAGCATGACTAAGCCGCTTCTGGCAAACCAGAGCAGCGCACAGAAACACTGTTTACCTTCCCGCCGGAGTGGTACCTATTTATCTACTTGCACTTTGATGTGCTTTTGAACTGCTAGGTTCGCAGGTAGCAGGGACCGAGCAACAGGAGCTCACCCCGTTGTGGGGATTCAAACCGCCGACCTTCTGATCGGCAAGTCCTAGGCTCTGTGGTTTAACCCACAGCGCCACCTGTGTCCACCAACTTGGATGGCTTTGAAAGAGAGTTAGAGACATTCGTGTAGGTGGGGGCTATCAATGGCTACTAGCCATAATGGCTGTGATCTACCTCTATGATTGGATGCAGAAATGCTTCTAGATACTAGTTGCTGGAAACAACAGGGGTGGAGAGGGCTCTTGTGCTCATGTTTCTGCTTCCATTGTAAGAACAGGATGCTGAACTGAATGGGTCACTGGCCTGGTAGCGCAGGGTCTTCTTATGTTCTTCATGGTGATGCTTGTTCCTTCCTCATGCTGGCTGGCCTGCTCAGCTTCTCCCAATGGCTCAGAGACCCTGATCAAAAGATAAGGAAGCAGCTAGACCACGTCACTGGAGTGTGTGCATTGCTCTTCATCACTGCCCACCATAACAGCAAAAAGGTTTTCAGAATCCTAGATGCCAACGTGATTTTTCTATAGGCTCCAGCAATCTGGTGCCTTGGGTTTTTCCAGGCCGTGAGGCAAAGTCGGGCGCACTTCTAGCTCCAAGCAAGCAGCCATCTGCCCTTTCTTCTCTTTGTTGCAAAACAGAAATCCATAAAACCTCAGCGCCCGTTCATGCAAGTTACAGAAATAGATCAGCTTTTGTACACTATCAAGGTCCACACACACACCCTGGGGATTTTGCAAGAAAATGGTTCCAGCTGCAGATCAAGAATATCCCCACTGGTGGTGGGAGGGGTTCGGAGGGGGGAATAGAAAGGAAATGTTTTGAGAAATGTCTTAAAATGCTGCAAAGATAGGGCAGCACAACACATCAGCATGACAAGTGGCATCAAACCCCTTTGGGCGCACACAGATTGAAACAATGGCAGTCCCCAGCGCAGTTTGAGCGAAATGCTGGTCTTCAGGGGAAATGGCTTGTAGAAACCAGTCACTACTGAAACACTATTCAGCTAGCCAAGTGTGTCAACAAAGAAACAAACATGTTGATCAAGAGTACTTGGTTTGAGTGGCCCTGGGGACTATAAATGATATTTCTTTTTACGTTAGAGAGATGTTGTCTGTTCTTTGTAAACACTTGATGTACATAGGAAACTGCCTTCTGCCAAGCCAGACCACTGGGTCCACTGAGCTCAGTAATGCATGCTTTGGCCGGCAGTGACTTTCCAGGGTTCGGGGCAGGAGACTTTCGCAGCCCTACCTGGGGACTGAACCTGGGGTCTTCTTCATGATCAGATGCCCTAGCTCTGGAATATGGCCACGCCCCAAAGTGTACGCCCTGGGGAAAGAGGCATAGAATGCTTTGAAATAAATAAGCCATTC
The DNA here is from genome assembly GCF_964188315.1 of Podarcis muralis. Classification (NCBI taxonomy): domain Eukaryota; kingdom Metazoa; phylum Chordata; class Lepidosauria; order Squamata; family Lacertidae; genus Podarcis; species Podarcis muralis. The sequence continues at coordinate 106,816,652 of NC_135655.1, read as the reverse complement.
TGATGGCAAACCACAAAGCAGATCTTGGGAGACTTTATGTTTTACCCCACACCTGATTAGACTCGCTCTTCCATTCCAGCTCCTTTGTACGTGCTGCTCCACCAATGTTTCATGGACTGTGTAGAGTACGTTAATGGCCAGATATGTCCAATAGAGCTGATAGAGCTAGTTGTACATTAAAAAAAAAATCATTTCCAATAGTCTGCTAAGGTACAATAGCCTCTGCTTCCTTTTCCCCATTGACTTAGGTAGAACCTCCACATCTGCCTTTGCCATTAGCTGTGCAGTCTCCCAATGTGCGGACAGCTTGCAGAATTGACCCAAGGGACAGATGTGGAAATTAAACAGAGGACATTGCAAAGATACATGATGAGCAGGAAGAGCAAGTCACTTGTGCTTCCTGTCTCCCTACCCCATTACTAACGTCAAGTGCTGCTGGTGTTGATTTTGACATATTTGCCATCAGGAGCGAATGGGCACTGAAGCATACAGGTGTTGGGGGGGGGGGGGGAGAGAAGCAGGCAATGTGTGGGTAAGCAATGTTATCTCTGTAAAAAGTCCAGATCAAACGTCATCCCATGAACGGCCATTTATCGTCTTGATGCATGGATGCGCACAACATCCTTTACAGAAGCAATTTGAGCTCTGTGGACTGCTGTGGTCAATACTACAGCTGTACACACACACACACACACACACACACACACACGGGTATACTTGGCCTGGATCTGGCCCAGATCAATTCAGGGTCAGAGCTAATGTTTAATTAGGGGTTTTAGGGTGATTCGGGTTTCTTGAGGGTTCAGTCCTGCTCAGTGTGGCTGCACACCTGGGTTCCTCTGTTGGGATCAAGTGTGCAGCCAAAATACAGAGCTATTGGAAAGCTATTGGAGGAGCAGGGAAGCAAACCCAGTTCACCAGATTACGAGTCTACCGTTCTTAACCACTACACCACACTGGCTCTCTGGGAGTCGTGCCCTCAGCCTGCCCCTCAGAGCAGAGGCCGCTCCTCCTGCTCACCCACTCTCCAGCTGCCCAATGGAGGAGGTTGGCAGCGGCGGCCATGGAGAGGCAATAGGATGCTCCCTCACAGCCACAGCTGCCACTTGGGGCAATCGCTGGCACATCCCCTTTCTAATCTCAGCGGTGGCAGCACTGGCAGGGAAAATAGGGACATTCCAGGATCAAATCAGAAGCCGGGGTGACTTTCGTAATTCCTGGGCTGTCCCTGGATAATCGGGACACTTGGAGGGGATACTGCTGTTCTAAATAGAGCCCACTCCCATGTTACAGTGCATGGTTTTGCAACCTTGCAGTAACAGGATCCTCAAGCATGGACTGTCAAGTAAGGGGACACACCCCAACCTAAAATGCATTGTAAAAAAAGTAAAGGGGTAAAGGACCCCTGGACAGTTAAGTCCAGTCAAAGGTGACTATGGGGTTGTGGCACTCATCTCACTTTCAGGCTGAGGGAGCTGGTGTTTGTCCACAGACAGCTTTCCAGGTCATGTGGCCAGCATGACTAAACCACTTCTGGCGCAACAGAACACCTTGATGGAAACCAGAGTACACAGAAACGCCATCTACCTTCCTGCCGCAGCGGTACCTATTTATCTACTTGCACTGGCTTTTAAACTGCTAGGTTGGCAGGAGCAGGAGCAGAGCAACAGGAGCTCACCCCTTCGTGGGGATTTGAACCGCCGACCTTCTGATCAGCAAGCCCAAGAGGCTCAGTGGTTTAGACCATAGCGCCACCCGCCATTGTACCAGCAGTACCACCAATAAATCACACACAGGTGGACAAATAAGGCCGTAGCTCAGTGGTAGAGGATCTGCCCTGTATGGAGAAAGTCCCAGGTTCTACTTTAAAAAAAAAGTTTTCAGTTTTACAATTGCATCATTTTTGCAGAAGGTCTCAGGTTGAATCCCTAGCATCTCCAGGTTGGGCTGGGAATATCCCCTTCCTAAAACCCTTGGAAGCATCTTCCAGTAGGTGAACATGATACTGAGCTAGATGAATCAATGGTCTGACAGCCCCCTGTGTTAAAAGGGTTTTTCAGAATACTTCATTCTGGAATGCTTTAAAACGCCTTATTCTGGATCGTGACCACAGTATTTGTGCGATCAAATATGAATTGCATTTAATTGTGCTCCCATTGTGTTTGTGTGTGCCATAAGGAATGCATTGTTTCCCAAGCGCTCGATTCCTACGCTGGGTCGGTCTAATATCACGGTGACAGTTACTTCTTTTGACAGTGACACCTCATTGACTTTGTTAGGCTCTGTGTCAACACTGATGTCACAGAGTAAACAGAACAGACGTGTGAAATCAGTTGTAAAAAAATGGTCAAATGCAAAGAATGGCAAACAACAGAATTCCCCCACCCCACCGCAATTGACTAAGGAAACTGTCAGCAATGATGCACTCCTATAAGTGCTTGCCAGAGCTGAACAGTATATATAGATATCCGTGACTGAGCAGGAGAGACTAGCAGACAATTACTCTTGGATCCTCAAGGCTTCCAGAAGTCCCAGAAGAAAGAGACAGCACTGCCTTTCCTGCTTCTCCATAACCCTTCCAAAATACCTACAGGTAAGAAGAATAAGATAAGTTACCTGTAGTATTCATTGGGAGAACTTCTTCTATGTTTGGCTAACTTAGGCTGCATCAACAGGTTGCTTTGTAATAGTTTTCCTTTTTCTCCCTCTTGATGAGAAGCATTGGATTGAGAAGCACGATGCAAACTAGTTTAAAATCCATTTCACTCACAAGCTGTGCTGTTTGTAATACTGAAGTAAATGACAACAGGCAGGGAGAAAAAAACTAATTGTATAATTATGATAAAATTATAGACAGATAGAGAGAAAGACTGATTGTATAATTATGAGAAAATTCCTGATGAAAGTGTTGAGAGAGGGTGGTTTGTTTTGTTGTTGTTTTTTAAAAATGAGGATATTTTGTATTTCAATTTTTTGTTTTTTTTAAAAAAGAAAAAGGTAGGTTTAGACGCAGAATCATTCCTTGTTAAATTAAAGAGCAACATTTCAAAAGCACTACCCTCGTAAGCCAAACAAAATTTGGGAACACTCCAGCCAAAGTTGAGATCTTTCATGTCCCATGAATAGCCAAGGAGGGTTCAGTTTATGCCATGCAGCCTTGATCCTATCTCTTTTTCCTTGTAAATGTAAGTTTCATTGACTGTACGAAGGATTGCTCTCTAATTCTCTTCATTGAATTGAAGCTTTAAAATGCTTAACTTCATTTTTTGTTTGTTTTAGTGATTATTTTGTACTGTTTTTAATGGGGTGTTATGCTTCCTTGAATACATCTTGTGCTCTGCCCTAATATTGTATGATGCAGAAGTATATAAAAACTTTTTTTTTAAAATTAAACTTTGGCTGGATCAGGTCCTTAATCTGCTTCTGCAGAATCACACTGTGATGGTTAACCCTCAATTCGTTTTCAGTTTATGACACTTTTACCATAAAAGGGTCTCTTTAAAAAAAATTTATTGATCTGACTGCAATGCAAGAATCTGTGATTGGATTCCCTATTCCTTTTCATTTCTGAAAAGTATTTCAGATGGAGCTCTGTTGCAAGAGAAGGGGGAGTCAGTCCGTTCTCACTTCCTAATTCTTCAGTGCAATAGTACAATCTGCCTGCATGTTTTCCCATCTCCAGCTAGTAGTAGTTTCAGGGTAGGAGAGATTTGCATCACAGAACTGGGTGGGGGTGAGTGTTGAATGTCTCTGACCTTAACCAGGGCCCCGATCCACATATAGAGACTCCATTGCAATTTTTAGGTACAGGAAGTGATCTTTTACACCTTACATAGGCATTAAAATAGATATCCATATGGGGCGTAGAGGATTCAATGGGAAATAACAATTTATTGGGTACATTGATCTTTTTGTTTTGGAGATAACTTCTCTGTCTTATTCTAAATGATGTAGAACTATAAGCCAAGAACTCTGGTGGCTGAAGCAGCATCACCAATGGATGAATGGTAGAAAACTTTTCTATGTAGTGTATGAGAAAGTTTCAAGGTGATGGGATAATGAGTTGCTGTTTCATCCTAAGCCCCACTCCAAAAAATCTGAAATTAAAAGTGTGTTAATTAACACGTAGGAATCTTATTTTCTTACACCATTTCAGTTCATGTTCCTTACCTCAATTCACAATAATCATGTTAGCCTTTAGCTAGTGTGAGAGAAAAATGATGATGATGATGATTTTATATGCCACCCATCTGACTGGGCTGCCCAAGCCACTCTGGACAGCTTCCAGAAAATTATAAATCTATGGTAAACAACTGTCTTACCTACCCTGGATTATAGCCACCAGTGCCCTACGAGTAGCCTCCAATGTAAGCCATAATTCACCCTTTCCGAAACCATTCTTTAACCAAAGCATAACTATCCCTTGAACTTTGCACTTCTCTGAATTTTGCAATGCACTTTTTCAGCCAAGAATGCAGAAACTAGGGTACAGTGTACATAAATGAACATATATTACAGTAAATAGCATACAAAGATGCGTCATATAATGGGAAATTGCAAAAACGCATCTATCAGGACGAATTGCATGCAAAAATGTGCATATTATGAGAAATTCACGCGGAAATGATGGCGAATTTTCATGAGTACTTAAAAAAAGATTGAAATGTGGAGAACTGGACTTAACAGAAAAATGGGGAACAGAGAAAGCAAAATGGTCAGATTTGCCAATTCCTCGCTCCTAGCAAGGAAGGCAGTTTTCTTCCATATTTGTCAAGCATTCTTTTCCATTTTACTTTTTGAGTATGGTGTTGGTTTCTTCTTTTGTAAATTGGAACATCACAATGCACCCAAATGATGGTGCACACACCTAGGTTTTTCAACAACAAATAAAATCTTCTGTATACTATTGTATATAGTTTAGCAGCAATACACCTTGATTCTAAATATGCTGGCTTGTAAGCCTGTTTAATTCAACAGAGTTTACTGCTAAGGACTTGTTTTTCAAGTTGCAGCTTTGGGGTTGGTTTTGTTTGTTTTTTTAGTTTAGAGAAAAGGCAAGTAAAAGGTGATATCACAGAAATTTATAAAACCAGGCACGTTATGGAGAAAGCGGTTCGAGAAAAGTTTTCCTCCCTTTCTCATAGTACAGGAAATTGCAGACCTCCAGTGAAGCTGAATGTTGGAAGATTTAGGGCAGATATGAGAAAGCAGTTCTTCATGCAACACATAGTCAGTCTATGGGACTCGCTCCCCGAGGAGGCAGCAATGGCCACCAATGTGGTTGGCTTTCTAAGAGAAGTAGACAAATCCATGGAGGAGATGACAATCAATGGCTACTAGCCACATGCCTGTGCTCTCCCTCCACAGTTAAAGGCAGCAATGCTTCTGAATACCAGTCGCTGGAAGCCATCGGAGGGGAGCGTGCTCTCCTGCTTGCAGGTTTCCCACAAACACCCGGTTGGCCACTGTGAGAACAGGATGCTGAACTAGATCAGCCATTGACCTGAACCAACAGCCTCTTATTATGTTCTGAAGCTGGGAAAAGGTACTCCTGGCCACAGAGGTCAATTGGCCCTCTAATCACAAAGGTGCATCCATGCGTATTCCAAGCTATGTACCTGATCCTTTACAGGGTGCATCACCCCATCCAGAACAGGCAATTGGCTTATATTTCAGACACAGAAGCCACCGACCCAAAAACCTTCCACCTCCCCAAGGTTCGGACCCTGTTTATTGGCCCTCATTCAATCCACCACTGTGTTTGTGCACTGGTCCAGAGCTTGCAAAGCCTCTCTTGATTCAGATGTTGTGGAGAGTGTCTTCATCAGCATATATATTCATCCCTAAGAGAGGCCATCGAGAGCATCGGCTTGAGATTTTTAGAATATCATTGGGAAGAAGCATGCCCTCTTGGGAAATAGCACTAGGAGGCAGCATTGGACTGCTGAAGGACATAAGGAAGGGAGAGCAGGACTGCGTTATTCTTGCAAATCTGAAAAGGAAGGCGGTGGCAGGCAAGGCAGCAGTGGCGGCAGGACAGTTTGTGTGCATTCTTACGAAACACATTACAAAACAGGGCCTAACATAGCAAAAGAGCTTGTTAGCTTTGATCAAGTCCCGCGCCCCTGCTTTCAGAGTGACGTGGTTGCATAACTCAGTTTTGCAGAATTGTGCCAGTTGTTGGTAACTAAAAATAGAAACCCACATAAAAGTTGTGCCATATCGCAGGAATTCCTTTTCGTTATTTACGCAATCGAGTTATAGAGTAATCATGTTTACACTCTCTAAATCAGTGTTTCCCAAACTTGTGTCTCTAGCTGTTTTTCGGACTACAACTCCTATCATCAGTGGCGTAGCGTGGGTTGTGAGCACCCGGGGCAAGGCAAGTAATTTGCGCCCCCTAACCCATGGATTTGCACCCCCTAACCTGTGGATTTGCGCCCCCTAACCCGTGGATTTCCCTAACCCCAGATGTTGCGCCCGGTGCGGCCGGCCCCCCCTGCACCCCCCATGCTACGCCACTGCCTATCATCCCTAGCTGGTGAGACCAGTGGTCAGGGATGATGGGAACTATAGTCCAAAAGCATCTGGAGACTCAAGTTTGGGATGCATTGCTCTAAATCATATTTAATCCTCTAAATCCATCTATTAATTTTTAGTCTCTATGGAGATTCATTCCACAGGGAAGGAAGTCCAACTGATTTCAGTGGGTGTCCTTCCAAGAAAGGCTCATATTCATATGTCACACCCCTGTGACAGAAGCTGTTAAGGGTTGTATCTGCTGGGCAGCAACACTCCAGGTTGGGGCTGTAAAATCCACTAGTCATGTGGTTTCACCTAGAATGTTTGGAAGACTTTATGCCTGTGCTAGCAACCATTCACTATATTGGCACGTAGATTCTTCATAAGCATGGCTTTCCCCCAAAGGTATGGCCATGTGCTTAGCATGCAAACTGTTCCAGATTCAATCTCTGGCAACTCCAGCTAAACATCTCAGGAACTATGTGGTGGGGAAAACCTCTGCCTGAGATTCTGGGTGAACTGCTGTCAGTCAGAGTGGTACATTAAATGATCCCTACTGCTTTGAACACAAATTGAGGTTTTCAGGCTTATCATAAACTGGGGGCTGGGGGGGTGAATTAAATGAATGGATCATCTAATCTGTTCTGGGGCTTCTTCCTATGTAAATTCCTCTGGTACACAGAATAGTTCTTTGTGACTTCCACATGGAGGTATAATGGCTGATCCATCTTTCAGTGTCTTCAGGACAGGTCTTGAGTGTATGAAGCAAGCTGCAATGACTATTTCCCCCTCTAACTCTGCCCTACAGGTGACGAAAATGAAAAACATGTACTTTGTGGCTGGGTTGCTTTTAATGATTGTACAGAGCAGCTGGCAAAGTGCCCTTCAAGACAGAGAAGAGAAATCCAGGTAAACACCAGAGATCAAACTTTTAATGCTGTAATAACCCAAATGTGGGCTACATATTTTCTGGTAACAGAGCTGGCACGGAAGTCCATTTAAGATGCTATCATTTAATCTTGCCACCCCCCAAAAATTGGATAAGCCAGCAGCAAATGAAATTGCCAATTCAACCAGTGGTGCTTTTGTCCCTTTGGTTTTTGTTGTGTAAGCAAAATCTCTATTTATCATTACCAAACTGTTATTAATCAACTAACAATCCTTTCTTAGCAGCCATTATTACTTCTAGTACATTAGTTGCATATCTCTTATGAGGAGGTTGATACATGGTACGGTGACTTTCAAAATGTGCAATTTTCAGTACAAATAATTTGTTACAAACCACACTTATAGATCCTTCAAGGCTTCCCAGGCCGAACTATTAGATGACTCTAGACAGCTGAATGAAGTGAAACGTCATTCACAAGGTACATTCACCAGCGATTACAGCAAGTACTTGGACACGATACGAGCTCAAGATTTTGTACAGTGGTTAATGAACACTAAAAGAAGCGGGTAAGCAAAATGGATACACCCCACCTGAACCCCCTTATAAATTGCCACATGGCATACACAAGAAAGTCTTATGCTGGTGTACCTGGTACCATATAAACCCAGGAGACTGCATGATGATGGGATAACTTCATCCAACTAAATATGTAGAGTTTGGATCAATTCCAAGAGCTTCAGTGTTCATCCATCCATCTATCCATCCATCAATCCATCAATCCATCAATCCATCCATCCATCCATCCATCCATCCAGTCATCTGTCCAATTGTTTGTTCTTCCAGCTATCCATCCAGATTTACAGCCCATTCTATGCTGAGAGATTGGAGCAAATAGCATCACTCGAATCTATTACAAAAGCATCTTTTCACAAAGAATTCAGTGTCATCTCTTTGCCACAAATGTGTCACTCCGTAATTTCCAGCACCCTGAGATACAGATGCTAGGTAAATCTCATTGTAACATTTTTCCAATAGGTGTTAGTTGAATAAGTTGAAAAGTTTTCTCATGCAAAAGCCGCTAAAAGGAATTGGAATTGTGCAACAGTAAACACTGTCTACTTGAGCAACTCCCATTTGATCAATATAGTTTAACGCTGAAGAACATCTGAATGCTTTGGCTACAATCCAGTGTGTGTTTTTTCATATTCATACCTGAAGAATCACACTCATAGCAGAATGATACTGCGCTGGTGCAGCTGTCGTTCCTCCCAATTCTGACTATCATTGCTGGTATGCCTTTTGGCTCATCGCTGAGTGGGGATTTCATCCCTGGTATCTCAGGCCCTAATCAAGCGCTCTAACCCGGACACGGCAATGGCAAAATAAAACCTGTACACCAGTTTTATTTTAAAGCTGTTCCTTTAAAACATCCTATCAGACAATGCATAGACACACACACATTTTCAGAGATGAGACAATGAGGACCTTTTGAAACATTCAAATCTGCAATTTTGTTACCAGAAGAATGACAAAGTTGTAAGGCCATTAAGTGAAATTATTTTTGGAACAGCTTTATTTGGAAGTTTAACATTACCATATGTAGGACCAAGATAATAACTCGCACGTGGTTTAAAAGAAGATAACACAATAGACAGAACAGTCTACATAGCCTCCTAAAGCAGAGCAAGGTATGTTCCAGCTATAGTACTGTAATACACTGGTGCATTTGGGCCGGACTGTAGAACACTATACCAAGTGAGACCATTGTCCATCTAACTCACTATTGTCTACACTGACTGGCTGCACCTCCCCAGAGTTTCGTATGGGGTCTTTCTTAGTCCTACTTTCCTAGAGATGCCAGGAACTGAATCTTGGATCTTTAGTATACGAAGCATGTGCCCTTCTCATAGGAAAAAAAACTGTGCCTTATGTCAGGGTGAGACTATTTCCCCATCAAGCCCAAAGTTATCTACTCTACTACCAGGCACTCTCCAAGCTCTCAAGCAGGTGTTTCTTGTTACCTGCAACCTGATCTTTAACTGGAGACACCATACTGAATCAGGGACCTTCAGTACACAAGGCATGTGCACTGAGCTATGGTCTCTTTCCCAGAAGAATGTGGGCCCAAGGAGGAAAGTTATGCATACTGATATGCACATCCTTAGACGTGAACTGTGTGCGTAGCTGGCTACATGAAGCAGACTTGTCCAAGGAAGAAGTTCATTGGATGCATCTGGATGTCCCCTCAGCACAAGGTGAAAGCACAAGGGAAGGAATTGGTCCACTGTGGATCCTACCCATAGTACTGTTGTGCAGTAAAGCAATGACTTTCAAATGCTTGCCTTCGGGGAATCCTTACTCTGCTGATTTGTCAACTGAGGAATTCCAGTTCATCTGCCATGGTATTCCTATTCCATTGAAGAAGATGCCAGGAAGTGTTCTGGAGCATCCTCTCACTTCTCAGCCAAGGTGATCAGGCACCAGTGTAGCCCTGAATGAACTGACAGTGTGACCTATAACATTCCCCTGTAGGAGCACTGACAGTGATGGGGAAACTACATTGCAGCATTGCTTAGCCACTGATAATCTTCTGACTGAGGACCAGCAGCTAAGCTTCTAAGGAACACCAGCCTTCCCTGGAATACAGCTTGGAAAACCAATGCAGCAAAATCTAAGCAAAAGTAATGTACTATTGGAAACTCTTGAAATAAAGCAACTGTGTTTGTGAGTTTCCTTTTCTTTATTCCACCCCCCTCTTTACTTCTCCTTCACAACTTTATGTTTGGATCATTCACCATTTCTCATGCTGACAGCCAAAGTCATTTGGTACTTTGGTGTCTCTCATTTGCGTATCAGTATTTGATATGTTGCTATCCACATACTTCGTTGCCATTGCTGCTTCACTGTCATGTGTGTTGTTGTTGTTTCTCTTTTGGGGTCTTGTGTTCACTTTAGCCATCACTGTTGTTCCATCAGTCTGTCGAACAATGCCTTAATCAGATGACATTGGCTAGCAACTTGGTTATGGAATATCAAGAGTGGCTGTGCCAATGTTCCTTTTGAACAGACCACAGCCCATCAGATTAAGCCCAGCTTTTCCCAGTAGCCACCCTGGGGTTGATGGGAGTTGTGGTCCTAAACACTTTTGGAGGTGTCTTTCATCCTAAGACACCAAACGGGATTGATCATTCTTAGCTGCTGGGTGCAGTGGTTGGTCAATCAGTTGTAATACATATATAAATGATGTCCCTAACAAAAGACAACACTGGGATCTTAATAGAATTAAATGCAGACGTAATGGAATTCCTATATGATTCTTGTTGTATCCATTTAAGCTTGTAATAGTTAACTGATGTGCAATGCCCCTCCCCCGTCTACATATCTGTGCAAATGTAATTTTAATAACCTAATGACTATGGACCTCTGCTGCAGACAAGGACGTGAAGAGAGTGAGAAAGAAAACCTCCTGGACAATCTCTCAAGGTATTTTAAGTAATTTCAGATTTTTTTTTAACACAGGGAATATAAAAAAAAAGATCCTAAACCAATTTGACTAGGGTACTTCCAGGTGGACAGTTGATTGAGTACTCATTCCTCTTGGTTTGCAGGGAGATTAGAGAATTCTGGCTATTTAACAAGCTTTTTTTCTGATCTGTTTGTGGAGAAGTTAGGTGACAGTTGTGTCGAGGCAAGTGTTATCCCACACTTTCCAGCACATTTCCCAGCCACCTTCCTTACTTCAAAAAGTCCAATCTTTTGGGAAAGCGGGTTTGTTCCATTCCCCTATAAATTTGCCAGTACGTGACTGCATCCCACCTGAAAACACCAACAGTCTGGAAGTGCTCTCAGTTTATACACACACACACACACACACACACACACACACACACACAAAATCTGGAAAACATTAGCCCTCGAGTGCAATAGCGTGCTACATGGATGCTACTGCCTATGAAGAATCTCCCCTCTCAATGCTGACAATGCAGATCTGACCATCTGGTGGGAGAGAAGGTGTGCCTCCTGGAAAAAGTTCTCCCAACACGTAATGTCTACATATTATGATGCTTATAGCAGCTGTGGGGAAGCTTGGCCCTTCCTGATGCTGCTGAACCTCATCTCCCATCAACCGCAGCAAACTTGGCCAGCAATGGTGGGGTTCATAGTTCAGCTACATCCAGAGGGCCAAAGGTTTCTCACACCCACCTTAGAGAACCATCTAAGATAGACCGGAATGGCAATGGTTCTCCAGAGCCTCAGGCAGAGGTTCCCCCTCCCCAAGTGCTGCTGCCTGATCCTTTTATCTGGTAACGTTAGGGATTGAGTTTGAGACCTTTTGCACACAGATCAAATCTACCACTAAACTATGGCTGTCCTCCCAGGGTGTACTAAATGTGGCTTTTTGTACACAGTAGCTTTTTGTGATGTGTGCATGGAAACCTCTTTCTGCTTGTGCATGATCCTTCCTGGATTGGGGTGACTTCTCTTTCATGGCTGTTCCATTCCATGACAGTGACACACAAATAGACGGGCTTAGGGCAGTAGCTCAAGTTAGATTTTTATAATGAATTCAAGTATAGTCAGGTAAAAACAATGATGTCTGCTAGTTTCAGACATGATATCACAGGTAGCTGTTCCCTTGGCATTGTGGACAAGTGTGTTGTTAGAACCACCCACACCTGCCTTTTGGATTATGTTCTCTTGATTGATCATGATGCCCGGTCTACTTCACACATTACGTGGGGGTAAATACCAAGTGGATACATGATACCATGTGGTGCAGGTTGCAGGGAACCAGAGCCCATCACAGCTTCCTGACACATGCACCTGTGCAATGCACCTGTTTGCGTACATTATATTTTTACTTGTGGATGTAAAATATGTTATATGTAGTCATGTCCACAAGGAGTGTGAAGTAGTCCTTAGCTTACAGAGTTATACATAGGTTTACACTAAATGCCTTTAACGGTGCTTCTCAAAATATGTAGACATTCAACTCATGAATCTAACACAGACACAAGAATCACTAAGCATAATGTAATTCAGAAAACCAAGGGATTCTAAAAATGTTGGTGGGGAAAGTGAAACGGGATCCAGCATAAAACTTAACAAAAATAATATGCATATAGGGAATAGTTTTACTATCCAAACAAACAGAACTTCCAAACAAACAGAAATGCAGTAGTGATATGTTTGTGGAAATCTGAAATGGCGGGGAATAGCAAGGGAAGATTCAGTATGACTCGGGTATCGCATCAGGAAAGGTTGGGAACACATCCATTTTCCATTTGAGGTGTCTTTGGGAAGAATTCTCAGAAAGATGGTCTACACTAGAGGCGGCCACTGATTCCGTTCTTTCCCCTGAATGAAGCTATCAGCCCCTACCCTCATTGATCCTAGAATGAAAAGAGGTTTCTGGATGAATGGAATCTTTGACACCTTTGATTTGGCTGGGCATTTTGTGTGTGGGAGGGAATGGAACCCTTTAGCAAAACTCATGGCCGGCAAAAGGTTGATGGAAGCACCTCCACCGTTAAGCACATCCTGATTCCTCGTCAAGCGATACATCTCCATATCCGTGCTGTATGTCCTCTTGCTGTAGAGGTACTATTGTGGACAACTGTTTACAGATGCCATAAAGGGGACAATTCAAACCCCAAACCTGCTGGGTTGAGAGAGGTTGGCCCCAGAAGATCTTCAGCTCAGCCAGCTTTTTCCTGGCATAGCTGGGCTATGCCGGCATATGCTCCAAATCCTGATTCAGTTAGCAAAATGCTAGTGAAATATCTTCATCCTGGTGTAGCAAGCTGAATCAAATCAAGTGGACCTTACATTGGTATAAGTTCCTTACCCTAGATCTTAACTCTGTTCAGCTATAAGTCATGTGATCTAGCAAGCCTGCAGAGGTACATCAGCAAAAAGGGGTGCTGTTAAGTGAAACTCGGTCTTAAAAGACTTGTTTTCCCTCTGCCAGACTTGGCCAGCTCAGCTGCCAGTAGCCCTACTCCTGAACTGAGTTTGGAATAGGGGTAACTAACACTGGCTCCAGTCAAGTGGGTCCCACTGGCTTACTATACTTAGGATTGCTTGGTCTGCTAAATGCTAGAATTTGCAATGAGATACAGGTGCGGATCACATTGTTGTGGTGTCAGCAGTTGCTTGAGGCAAATCTTCCTAACCGAATAGTAGGTTTGATTGAGCTGCGGGGGGGGGGGGAGTACAGATTTCTTCTTTACCAGTATCTAAACTGGGCTGACACTAGAGCCATTTCCTTGTGGATGTGTTGGGGGAAGGGCAGCAGGAGTCTCATTTGAAGACCTTAATAGCTCTTGTCCTGCAGTGGAGCTGTCTCCTTAATTCCTGGAATCAGAGAGCCAGTCAAATAACCTTCCATGCTAATTTTGACAACCAAACTGGCTTATTGGGAATGCAGACCGAATGTGTCCAAATGCAAGTTAGCACTTTGGAAAGCAGTCGTATGGAACCTAGAACTGCCCCACTTCTTTCCAGGTGGACACAACTGAATCTGACCTAACCACTCACACTCTCCCTTTTCTCTTCCTTTGGCCCCTGGTGTGGGCTAAACCTTCTCCTTCCCTCTGAGGATACTTAGATCTCTACCCATTGAGAATCATCTGGTCCAATCTGCAATGCCTCCTATTTCTATTTCTTGGTCATACTAGAATGGGATGGGCAGTTGAACTGACATGATCTGTCTATGCTCTCTGTGGCTGTCTCAACCACAATGCCTCCAACTCAGGAGTGTTATGTCCAGAGAGCCACCTCGGAGCACCTCTAGTTGCTTCCCTGAAGCAGCAGTCTGTGTCTGGTGGGTGGGCAATGGTGGTGGCCGCAGTCACAGTGAATGGTGGGCTGGCTGCAGTGGTGGTGGCAGTGGTGGCCGGTGGATCCACGAGTGGTGGATGGAGTAGGCAGTCTGCCACCTGAGATGCGTGTGTCACATGGCTCATTATAGGGTCAGCACTAAAGAGAGAGAGAGAGAGAGATATGGAGGAGATGCTGGGAGCAAAAAGACAAAGCAAGAAGGCAGCCTGAGTCATGAGTAGGGATGGGGTTCGCAGTCACTGACCAGCTCATTTGTTTTTCACATCATGCTTGCTCAAATTCTCTCTGTTTTAGTCTACTATTCACTCATCACATGTCAGATCGGTCCAATCTCTCTCCCTCTCCTTTTAAAATATCATAACTGACTTTGGTTCACCTTTGTTGCGATAACTTTTTTGCACAATGGATTTTGCTCTTTGTCGTTCTGCTGCCATTACATTCATCGCTGCCTATCATAATCGAGCCTCCATCTGCACACCCCCAGGCAGATTGTGATTTGCTTGTCTTGCAGTGTCTTTGTTTTCTTCTTCCTGCAATGCAACAAGGCGTAGGTGTGCCCGACCCATGGCTAGTGCCATCATCTTAGCTAAGCAGAGTTCATAGGAGCACACATTTCAGAAGCGCAGCCAATCTGAGTTTGAAAAGGGCTGTACAGTTACAACAGCCAACTTCAACACAAAGCCTTTCAGTTTGTTACTTTCTTGCCACCGCCGCAACCGGTCTTGTTAAATATTGCTAACACTTGCCTGAGGCGCAATCGGCTCTCAAAGCTTGCAAACGAGTGGATGAAGCTGTGCTTGTGTGCATGCTCGATTATTGTGAAATTCACCAGCGTTCCTAGTTCTAAGGCAACTGCTCTTCTTTTAGCAACGGACTCGCCAGGCGTCATGCTGAATACGAGAGACATGCTGATGGCACCTTCACCAGTGACATCAGCTCTTACTTGGAGAGCCAAGCTGCCAAGGAGTTCATTGCTTGGCTAGCAAATGGAGGAGGAAGAAGAGAGTAAGAATCCATCTGTTGCTAAGCATTTCTTAGCTTTTTTGGGGGGTGGGGGGATTAATACCAATTGAAGCCTGCTGGAACCACAATGTATTGCTCCCACACCTTCCTCACTGTATTTCATAGTCTTCTTTTGTAATTGAAAATGTTGTCATGGGTGTGGAATGATCTACCTGCCAATTAAAACGTAGTTCTTTTGAGACTTTGATTGTGCTGTTTCATGCTCGAATGGGTCACGTTTTCTCCATGAGGTCAAGTGGTACAGAAGATCAATATTGGTTTCACGTTTCCTCTGATTTCTTCCCTATCCTGCTTTGCTTCCATTCAAATGTCTTGCACCCGGCTTCTTGACCACCCCAAGTTCTGTCAACCCCAATCTCTCTGGTTCCCCGTTTGCCCCAGGATCCCAATCTGCCACTGTTCCCAGCATTCTCCTTTCCCTTCCATTTTTCCCGTTTCCAAAGTTTGTACAAACTCCTCCTCTTCAAGCCTCTCCTTCTTCTCCCCTCCTTTTCAAGAAGTTGCTGCTAAAAACTCATCATCACACTGTCACTGTCTTTCCCATCCCTTTACAAAAGGGTGTTTGTGTGTGTGTGTGCCTTCCCACTCTTGCTGTGTGTTACGTTGAATATATTTACCCCTCCTCTCCTGCCTCAAAGCATCCCATAACATTAGGCTGCCAACACCTCCATCAGTAACCTGTACTCCATCAGTAACCACCTACATCCTGTTCTCACCACTCTCGTGACAGCCTCCTTTTCTTTTTGATCCTTTTGGCCTGTTCTACCCACTGCTGCTGACTTTGATCCATCTTCCTCAGTGACTGCACATTTGGAACGGCATCTTTCTGCCTCCGTTCCTTCCCTTAATAAGCCCACTCAGAGACGTCTGCAAGCCCCCTACACATTTTTGCCTGTGTGGCCTGGCAGTCGAAAGATCAACACGCTTTGTCCCATCTGTACTTGTTTTGTACCTTTAGACTGTGAGCTCTTTCTGAGCAGGGCCCAACTTCCTTCCTGCCTTTCTTCCTCCTTCCCTCGATTCCGTGCTCAAAATCTATATTGCCAGCTGTAAAAGACACTGCGTATGCCATAGGAGCGCCATAAAAATTGATTATGAGATTGCTGTAATGATGATAGCAAAATGAGATCTGAGAGTCAAACACGGTGATGCATGTTGGAAGTTAGGAAGAAAGACAACTGAGAGTAAAAAAAAAAAGGAATTTCTGAAACACCTGGTTATAGATAACTTTGGGCATTTCAGTGGCTCTTGAGAAGATATCTGTGGCAATGGCTGGAGAGGGATGGTGGTGACGATAATAATCTGATAGACAAAAATACATTTTTGTAATTGGCAGCAAGGCATGGTATATGTCTGCTCTTACCTGTCCTACTGGATATCAGTCTTTGAATCAGAAACAAAAAGAGAAAGCAACCATACAAGATGGGAAAGCAACACTCCTCTTTTGCACTCTGTTTCCTATAACATAGTGGTTCATGTTGCATACAAACGCATGGAGTGGTTTGCTTTGGTTTAAAGGAAAACCGTGATTGTAAGGAGAAAAGCAACAAAATGGGCTCACCTTGGCTCACCCTTTACCCTTGGAGGGGCGAATTGGACCAGAGAAATGGCAAGAGGGAAAGGGTTAAGCATGCCACATTTCTGCTCAAAATCTGCCCCCATTTTTCTTCTCTTAAAAACACAACCGTGTAGTTATCCCTGAGACCTTTTATAGCTTTGAGAGAATGTAATGGTTCTTTAAAACTGACTCTGCTGCTTTGATATTATTACCAGTCAAATCTAAGACATTAGTTTGGCAAAGATCACAGCAAGCCACAGTTCTCTTGTTTGTGTACCTGCTGAAAGCAACCCCCAAGGCCATTAAAACAGGGCCAGTAGTCCTCTCTGTATGCTTATATGCTTACACATCATCAAAAAGATCGAGGAAAATAATATTGCAGGCTGTTGCAGATTCTCTACAAAACCCATCAGGACTCCTTGATGTTGCTGACAGCCAGATATTTTGACACATTTCCCCCTCTCTCCTCCCAGCCCCTTCCTAGGAATTAAATCTAGAGATTAAGAAGTAAAAAATAAATAAATGATGAAACAGTCAGCTCTGATGTGGGGACATTTAATTCTGAAGTATATTGGGTTCAGCATGCTTGGAATACATTTTAATATTGCCTTTTGCTTCCAACAGTAGCACTGGAACCCTCGGTTTGATATTGTATCTTCTGTTTCTGAACTTGATTAAAATTCTGAGCAAGGAATACTGAACTTTTTCTCAGGAAATGTTTGTTCTGTTGTCATTCCTGTGGTCTCACGCAGAGGAGCTGGCTCACATGATACTAAGAAACTTGTTCTCTTGTGAAATAATTTAAAAATTGGTTGCGTCCATATACATCCTCTCACACAGAAGGATATTACTGTCTAGGATGAGGCAAACAACTTTATTCTCTGGAAACACAGCTCTCAGAGAATACTGAAATACTGCATCAACATTCTCAAAGAGTTTAGACAGAAGGTTCCCCGGGTGATGATGAATCAACAGTAGAGATAGCTGTCTCTTGTACATATTTGAAGGCTCCCATCCATAACCTGCTTAATCTGGAGCAGTCCCACTTATTTAAAATGGAAACATTTCCTGAACCCACTAGCAGGAATTCAGCACTAGAATAAGATGTCTGGATTCAATGTCATAGCTGCATAATGCTAGAGATATTAATCCCAACTGGTGGGATTTGGTATTACATGCTGAGATTAATAGTGGCTGCGTGTAATATTTGGTCAGGTGAACACTGCTGAAGCGTGAAGAAGCCCAAGTTAAACACTTTAAAGTTCCATTTATTTAGGCAGATAAGCATGAGCTTTAAAACCTGCCACTGAAATCATCAGGACATTAAAAGCTCTCAGTCTTGGCTGAAAGTGCCAAACGTTTGCCCTTTGCAAGCTATTATGAATTATTATTTTTGTTTCTTTAAGAAACTATTTTCTAGGTCTGCAAACATGTCCTTAGTGCTATTTTGCTAGAAGATACAAAAATTTGGCCCTATACATTTTTTGCTGGGGAGAATTTGAGCAACATTAAGGACTAGGCAGGGGATATATTTATTCTGACCCACAAGCATGTTATTTGTCCATTTCCCCTCTTTAAGTTTCTCAGAAGGAGCTGGAGTGGCTGAAAACGTTGGCAGAAGACATGCGGATGGCACTTTCACCAGCGATTACCACAAATTCCTGGATGAAGAGGCTGGCAAAGAGTTCCTGAAGTGGCTGATGAGCAACAAACCAACTCAGAGGTGCCTGAATTTTGGCTAACTGTAGACCAGCTTTTCTTGGATTGCCTATTAGCAGGTGTTGGTGTTGAAGGCTGCTTATTTTGCACTTAGTTATTCATTTACACCAGGAATGGCCAACCTCCTGTCTGTAGGGTTTGATCTACAGCTCAGCCCCCCAAACATTTTATCTAGCTCTCCCAAATTTTGTCAGTTTTGGTGGTGATGACAAAAGGAAAGTAGACCATGCGGTGAAAAGGTCAGTGATGTGTGTGTGTGTGTGTGTGTGTGTGTGTGTGTGTGTGTGTGTGAACAGCTTATGTGGGAGAGTGTGAATGTGTGAGTACTTTTGTGTTCAGGTCCTGCTTCCAGCTTCTCATAGGCATCTGGTTGGCTAACTATGAGAACAGAATTCTAGACTGGATGGGCCTTTGGTCTGATTCAGCTGACTTTTCTTATGTTCTTATGTTGGGTGGTAACACAACCACCTTGGGCCACAATCACCCCCGGTATGTGGCCGCTGGAGAATTGGTTGGCCATATGCATGTAAAGTGTTGGAAATGCTTTATGAATGATTTTAACTTTGTAAAAAGAGTGTGGGTATTTCCGGAGGATCCTGTGGGTTTCCCCCAGATTTCTCCTGGACAGATGTTCCTAATATGTCCATCATGCAAACCAACAAACCGTTTTTCCACACATGGATGGGGAGCAGGTTAAAAAGCACTTGTATACTTGCTGTTTAAATGACTGAGTTTCAGCCAGAGAACTATATGAAGAAAACCCCTTTAAGTATACCTCTGGATGTGTGGTGCATATGGACTCTAAGAGTTCAGCAACCATGTCCCATCAGGGAAAGGATTTTCACTTCCACAACAGGACTTTCTCTGCTCCCCCGTGCGCTGCACCTGCCTCAAATTTGCTCCAGAGGGTTGACGTAACCCCTAGAACAGATTTAGGGAGTGCACAGGGGGAGAAGAGGAGAATAATGTTCTGTCAGTGCAAGCAGAAATCTGGAACATTGAGGTAGCATTACATTTACGCAACCCAAAGCCTCTTCCATGTGGCAATGGCAGCAGATCCCACCATTATGTAGAAGGCAGCCACCTCAGGTAGCAGAAATGGAGGCACCTTTGAAAGGAAGCAGATTTGCCAGGCACTGAATTATTTGTGTGCGTGTGTGTAGGAATATTTTTGTCCCAGTGTGCCTGGATGTCAATCATGTTTTTACCAATATTTAGTTTTAGAGGCAGTGCCTTCTTTTGCAATGGCTCTCACTAGTATGGAGTACCGAGACTTCATTTTTTGCTGCTCATGTAAGGCATTATATGCTCTTCCCTTGAACCATAGCTGTCAACGTTTCCCTTTTTTAAAGGGAAATTCCCTTATTCTGAATAGGATTCCTCGCAAGAAAAGGGGAAAGTTGACAGCTATGCCTCGAACTTTTATCACAATAGGAGTGCAGTGGTACCTCGGGTTACAAACACCTCGGGTTACAAACACTTCAGGTTACAGACTCCGCTAAACCGGAAGTAATACCTTGGGTTAAGAACTTTACCTCAGGATGACAACAGAAATTGTGCGGCGGCGCGGCAGCAGTAGGAGGCCCCATTAGCTTAAGTGGTACCTCAGGTTAAGAACGGCTTCAGGTTAAGAACGGACCTCCGGAACAAATTAAGTTCGTAACCAGAGGTACCACTGTACTAGGATCTCTCTCTCTCTCTCTCTTTTTAAACACACACACACCCTGCAAAACCACCAATGAGAGGTAAAACTGTTTAGAGCAGAGGTTCCCAAAACTGTGGTCCACAGACCTTCAGGAGTCCATGAGCTTCATTTTGGCAGCCTGTGGCATATCTGTGTCTTTGTGGTTGAAGACAGGAAATGGCATCTCCATTGCATTAAATGTTCCCATTGATCTTTAATTGAATTTTATTCCTTCTTTCTGTGGAATAAAATATTACCGATTAAAAAATAAGAGAGGCACTAAAAATACCTTTAAAAATCACACAGTGTGTCACAATGGCCACAACAGGCAGAAAAATAGTTAAGTGGTCCACAAAGAACCTCCACAATTCTCTTTCCTTTTTTTTAAATCTCTCTCTGTGTGCGCTAACAATTTTTATTGTGTTTTTCAGATAGAGCATACAGACCACACATAAAATATGAATACAGAACTAATCCCCCAAACAGAGAGAGACAGAAGATTGCAGAAGACGCAGAGTTGCCTTGCATAAAAACAACTTCGCCTTCAGGAGATGTTTTAAATCCAATCCTAATAATAAACTTCACATGATCCACAAATTCAAAAATACTCTGGGAACCCTTCTAGCATTATTATTATTACCACCACACTTATTTGTGTAAGAAATAAAGCTCCCCCCAATCCTCTCAGAAGGTGTCCTTGTGTTTTTGTGCCCCTAGCCATCCTTACTGTTAAATTTCCAGCAAGAGCTACCTGCCAGACCTGCAGCAATTTCCAAGCGCTCCATGGGAATTTTTGTTTAAGGGAGTGGGAGACCACTGGCTTGGAAGCCAGCGTGGCAATTAAGTGGGGTTTCAATCAATCAATCAATCAATTAACTAATTATATTAATAAAGTTCTATTCCCCTTAAAATCAACGTGAAACTCCCTCAACACCCCCCCCCCCCCGCCCATGGTATCATCAGGGCAGGATTGCAGCAGTAGGATTTAACCCTTTCCTCCCTTGCTGAAGTCCCGAGGAAACTGCTGTTTTTGACACCAATGCAAACAACAGCTGCAGATGAAGGATTTCTTCAGGGCCACAGCGGGGGTGGGGTGGGGGTGGGATGGTTAAATACCCACCAGGCCTGTTGTGATCCTGAAAACTGCCACTCATTCCCCAGCTTATTCTATTTGTATCTTTTTTATATTTTAAAAAAATAATGAGCAAATTAAATCCAGGATGCAATTAGCATCCCGTCTGGAAGGGACCTCACTCATTGCTTGAAATTTCCTCTATAGCATCCTTAATATCCACCCAGCTATCTCATAAAAACATCACAAGCGTCACTGGATCAGACCAAGTCCCAAGGAGCTCAGGCTTCTTGTTGTCCTACACTAATCAGCTGGATGCCCCTATCAATAAATGTGTGGAGACAGTCATGACCAGTGCTATGTTTAGTTGATTTTAGATTCTGGACTTAAAGATCTTAATGGTTTTACAAGCAGTGACCTCTTTGTTCTGCTGAGCAGGGCACTTGACATTTGCCTGAAGGTCCTGCCCCAATGGTGCCCCCGTTATGATTTTTGTCTTTAGCATCTGACAAACATTTTCAGTGCAGGTATAAGGACAGCAGAGTTAAATATTAAGCTGTAACCATTAAACCTTCATTGGCATAAAGGCACATATCTACAGTTTCCTAGATATCACTGAACATATTCACAAAGAGCAGAAGGATGACATTTTGTTGTCGTGAGCACAGAGAGTTTATAGTGCAGAACTTAGCGCAGAACTGCATCATGGTGCATTTTCTCACCTTTCTAGCTGCTGCCTCGGCCAGCGGGCTCAAGCACTCACAGTCTACATCTGAAATGTTGTTTCTGTTGTTACCTTCCTCCAAAGACATGAGAATGAGAAAGCTGGGGTTTCTACACAGTGTCCTATTGCAGGGCTAGCCAATGGGACTAGACAACACCTCCAGATGTTTGGAGGCTGAAAATCCTATAAGCCCTAGCCACATGGCCTGCAGTCATGAATGCTGGGAGTTGTAGTCCCATCAAATATGGACACCCAGCCCTAAGAAATGATACTTTCCACAGAGCTCTTCTAAAGAATACTGTTCAGGAGGACAGGAAAGCACACAGCTCAGTTGAGACAAAATATAGTAGTTTTGCTGATTTCAGCAGGAAAGCCAAGGACTGTGGCAGTCATATATGCCCACTAATTTTCAAGAAGTCTGAACTCTGCCTTTGAGACCATTTGGGATTTTAAAAATCCACATCATTGCCTGGTTTGGGACGGCTGTGTTTTGCAGCACTGCAGGACTATTTCAGAGCTGACTTTATGATCTGCTTCTCAGATGACTTGGCATGGATGGGCGGAAGCCAAAGTGCTGTAATTAGAGATCAGTGTTGTAAATTAACTGTTCCTAGCCCAACATCTGGAATAGTTTTCTCTGAAAACAGCATGCAGGTCTGAGTCACACTTCCCCCCTTTTTTTTAAATAAGCACAATACAAAATAGATTCGTTCCCTTAAAAAGTGGAAATATGCAAATTTCCATGGAGAGAAATTAGGTGGTAGTAGTAGCAGGATCAGGAAGAAAACTGAAATTTCCACACCAAGGGAAGCTGGATGGAAGAACTTAGGGAAATAATAGAAACTCCCAAAATGCCCAACACGATTGGGGTGGGGTGGTTTCTCTGCCATATTTGCAACACTGCCATTTCTTGCAGAAGATAGAGACAGGTTTATCCCTTTTTGGTAGCATTTATCCTGCTGTGCTTTCAGCAAGTGTATTGGTGGCCTCTGCAGTGATGGAAGTTCTCCCTCAGCTGAGCCCAGAAGAGTGGAACCTTCGCCTCATCCCATTTTCTGATTGTCCTGTTGAGCATCTGTTGAGACCAATTGCCCACAAAGCACAAGGGGAGATAGTTATTCCGTTTTGTACCCATCCTAAACTTGCAACAGCTCCTTCTTGCAGGAAAACCAGGAAAGCTGTCCTGCTGATATTGGTCAGGATCTGTGCCCTCAGATAGGGCAACATAGTGAATATCATGCAATTCTTCATCAAAGGTTATAAGGATTCCTTTAAAAATAATTAGATTTAAAGGTACCAAGGACAAAAAAAACCCAACCCCTTATCTGTCATATGGCAGGTTCGATCCATTCTGGATGGACTGGCATGCCTGAAAATTTCATCCACTTCTGTCAAAGGGGAAGGAAAGTTACAACAGGATGGAACCTGAGCAGAATCATTCACCCCAAGAAGTTCTCTTAAACTTCTTCAAGGTTCTCTGGACACCAAATCAGAGTCTGAACCAAACTTTTGGTCAGTCAATATATTACAAGGGCTATTATCTACCCTGGAAGACCATCAGGGGAGGAGCTTTTCCACTGCATTGTTTTCTTTTTTCCTGTGAAAAATAAAACAAGTGTGTGCATTTGATTTCAGCAGAAAAACCTCCAGTGGCAAAGGGTTAAGAAATTCCTTCCCCACAGATGTCTTTCAAGGCAGATTTCAGCCTTCATGAGTACATTAAAGTATCCTGTATTGAAAGGATGGGGAACATGTGGCCTTCCAGTTGTTTTTGGAATTCCAGTTCCAACCATCCTCAGTCAGCATGCCCCATTGTCAAGGATGATGGGTTCTGGGAATTCATGGTGGGATCAAACGTTCCCCATCTATAAGGTTCCTCTTACTGATCTCTTAAGTTCAGGGACGCGGACTTATAAAAAATATTGGGGGGGCCCGGGAAAGCTCATGAATAATAAATAAGCTCATGAATATGCAAATAAAGTGGCGCCGCCTCCTCGTGAGCGAATAGGGGAGAGCGTGCTGCGCCTATTAATCAGCTCCAAAGGAAATTGGGTGGAGCTTTTGCTCGGGAGGGAGGGCAGGAGGCATGCAGCCCGCCCCTCCCTGTGCATTTTGGGCTGGGGGAGGGGCGGCGATGGTGCTCTGCTGGAGGGGCGCCGGAGATTATTGGGGGGGCGGGGGCCCCCCAAACGAATTTTTGAGGGGGCTCGGGCCCCCTCAAGCCCCATGGAGTCGGCGCCTATGCTTAAGTTTCCCTCTAAATAGCACTTTCATGGCCCATCCTCCCACCTCCCCGCTCCCAGCCTGACAAACAGCACCTTCTTGTTTTGCATATGATTGCCTTTATCATATGATCTCCTTCTCTCGTGCGGTTTGTTCTACCCAAACCTTTCCAGTTAGACAAACAGCCTTTCATTGCGTTTGCTGTGGTTAGAAAAGCACAGAGGCCTGACAACTGGCTTCCTTGCGGAGTCTTTGCGAGAGAATTCCCCCTAGAGAGCTATGTGAAGCTTGAGTTTCAGTTTCTGCTATGAATAACTCCACTTGTGGTGTGTAGATAATATGCTATGCTGTGTTTGTCAGTATATCTGGATAGGGGTGGGGGGTGGGGAGATTAGAGCTATGCTAAAGTGAAGCTATTAGAAAAGTCCACCCCCCGAAGCTTCACGATGCAAGGCGGAAGAATGCATTAAGAAGGCAAAGGGTTTCTTTTGAATTCCTCTGAGTTTCATGCAGCTACTTCTGATACTGTTTATATCTGAGTACTGTTGACGGGGATGTGCATGAGGATCTAATTTCTCTTAGACTCATAACTGTAGGTGGGTGGTAATTACAGGTCTCTCTAACAACTGCTGCCCAAACAAATCCTCTCCAAACTTAAAAGCAAATGGACAGGAACAAGATAGCTGTTGGAAGTAACTCCTTGAGGATGAGAAGTGTGGTGGAAGCGGTTTTGCCACCGCCCCTCTGCCTTCCTTCAAAACAAATTCCTTAGGATGCAGAAAATGTATGTCAAAATCACTTTCACAGTACTTTAAAGTGTGTATGTCTCAATGAATATTATTCAGAAGTGCCTATTGCACTTGATCGTTTAGTGTGTTTCCACACCAAATATCAACACCAACATCCTCAAAAATGTAAATTTTTTTGAGGGCTAAAAAAACAACAGCCCCACCCTGACCCCCAAAAGGCAGATAAAGGTCACATCCACATCATACACTATTATTTTTTGGAAATAATTTTTATTAACTATTTTCTTGAATTACAAAAGAACGTGCAATGTCTATTATACATTTAAACTGCATGGCTTGCCTCCAAAGAGTCCTGGGAACTATACAAAGCTGTCCCTTCACAAAGCTACAATTTCCAGCACCCTTAGTGAACTACAGTTCCCAGAATTCCTTGGGGGAAGTCATGTGTTTTAAATGCATAATCTGGATGTGACCTTCATGAAGGATGTAAGGGAGATCAAGCTGAAATTACCTTTCCCCTTTACAGAGCAACCGTAGGCATGTTTTTTCATCGTATGATCACACACACACACACACACACACACACAAACACACACACACACACACACACAAGTTCAACACAATTTGGAGACAGGTGAATGTGAGCCAATGTTCTTTTTACACCTGTGGCTGGGAATCAGAGAGTTGGTCTGAATCTGAACCCAAATGAAGCTCGACTGTAGAGAGGCTGGAACTGAAATAAAATCTAAACCCTCACGGTTGCCTTGAGCTCATGTCAGGACTGAACACAAAACCAGTTCATAATAAGCTGTTCTGTAAACTGTCTATTGAGTGCAGCAAGAAAGTGCTTCTCTATCTGTGTGTGTTTCTTCTAACCTGAGAAAAGCAGTCAAATAGAGACATTATTTCCCTTGGAGAAATGCAAACAGGAACAGAAGACACCGATCTCCTGTGGTTCCTTTCATCCCAAGGACAGGCTGCTTCTCCATCTGCAGTCCTAGATTTACCTGGAAGTAAATTCCATTGACATCAGTGGGTCTTACTTGTGTGTAGATGCATCTGTGAGGACTACTTTGACATTTCCTAGAGTCATACTACTAGCAATAAATGAAGAATGACTGAGGTTTCAGTGGAAAACGTCTGTTATCTCTTTCAGACTATGACCTCAAGCCGCTAAATTCCAGGAAGCAAACATATTGGCCCTCATCTAGATCTCTTTTAATAATCAGCAAGCCTCATCAGCAAAAGTGATTGTCAGAATTTCCTTTCTAGATAAGATCGAGGTTTATCAAGTTCGCCTTTCTGTGCGACCTTTTTGCAAGTCAGGTGTTCCTGGAGGCTCACTCATGGAGGTCATTCAAGAGATTCCAGAGGTGCCTGGGCTTACCCAGGGCTCAGTTTCCTTGGGTTGATGGTCAAAGGAGACTCTAGTAAGTAGGTTTAGGATACAGGTGGCGACCATTTCACACAAAGGTTGTTCCCAACCCTCACACACATTGGTGGAGTGCATATAAGTGCACCCCACTCTGGCCCTGTTCCACCCCCATTCTGCTTTCTTCCAGGTTCAGAAGGACCTGTGTGGTGGCAATTACACATCAAATGGACACACCTAAAATGGCCGCCAGCTGTATATGGATTTATTAACACACATATAGAACCTGAGCGTGGGGTGGAAAGAGTCACAGCATTAACACTCCAACAGATCTTGCTTCCCCATAAGCTGCTCACACCACAGCTTTGCAACGAAAACCACAGATAAAGATGAGCTTCTCTGTGTCTCCTTTTCTCCAATGTCATCCAAACTCACATACAAAACAACTCTGCTATGGTTCACCTAACTTCAAGATGCTATCACTTCCAGCCAGGTGTGGGGGTGTGGGGCAAGTGCCTACAATATCTTCAAAGAACACCATTCTTTGTTGTCTCCAGGCCAACATGGCCCTCTCATTAGGATACCAATGGAGGAACTTAGCTGGACACTAGCTGGGCCAGGTAGGGTCAGACCTTAGAGGACATAAAAATAGCATGCCAGATAAGATGGAGAGGGGGCATGGATGAGTCAGTAGTGTAGTTGTACATTTCAAGGTGCAGGAGGCCATCCAGACATCCTCCATAGTCGTGTCTCCAGGAAGAGTGTCAAAAACACAAAAACAAAAACCACTCATGGAACTGTTTTCATCCATTACATTGGACTCTGGTGGCAGTTTCGGAATAGCAGGCCAAACTCAGTCTCAGACTATGCTAATATATCACAGGAAACAGAAAAGCATGGAAGCCTCAGTGTCACCGCACTCAATCAATAGGACAAGGAGGGTCTGTCAGTCATCCTTGTGATGGCTTGTTCTGGAACTGTGGAGGTGCCCACCAAGTACCATGGAGAGCTCCTAATGAGCCACTTTCTCTTACAAGGATTGGAAGTGAGCTGAGGTCTTTTGAGCCTCTGCTTCCAGTCCACCCCTCCTAGGCTCCACCCCTTCAGCAGAACTAAGATCTCTGGCCTGAAGATGGGCATGTCTGCTGTGCTCTGTGGCTTTCTGTCTGGGGGCTGTTGGACTGGTGTGGTAGCATCTGGTTCCTGAGGCTCAGGGAAAGGCACCTGTGAGGGTCCTGGTTCCAGTTCAAGAAGCTTGGGTGCTACGGCATCTGTTTCAATGAGTTCCTGCCTGTCAGCCTCAGGTATGGTGTTTTCCTGACCATCAGCAGCAGGCTCATCACCAGTAACCTGGGCTGGCTCATTAGCTGGCAACACCATATACTCCAACTCAGTGCCCTGACTCCTTCTGGACTCTGGAGGTGCTGCAGCATATGACATCATCATTGCTGGCCAGGAGAAAGTCCTGGAACTATGTTCTTCCGTGTTGGCCCTCCTCTACATCATTACTTGTGTCCGGAATTGGGTGAGTGGTCGTTGTTCTTACAGGGCAGAATGGAGAGGTGTGAAAGATGGAACATGAGGTGACAGATTCTTTAAGCTCATACAAACAAGGAAATTTCTGTAGTAAATTATTAACTTTTCAGTTTATTCTGTTCTGTTTAATACCTACGTACTTATTGAAGAAGAGCAGGATATAAACACTGCATAACAAGGCAGAAACCAGTTTTCCAGAAAGTGCCAATTTATTGATTTTAGTACACTTATTTATTTATACCCTGCCTCTTACCATAACATGTGGCTTACAGATAAAATCAGAATAGCTTAATTTTTCATTTGAGCCTTTTTTTTAAAAAAAATCTTGATAGCAAAGCAACAACAAGGGGAGAGAGGTGTCTTGTTCCGTTCTTCTTTGTTGTGTGCCACTTTTTAAAAGACAAATCTTTAATCTGGGATTTTATCCTCTGGGCAGGGTGAGCAATGTTCAGCTATCAGAATCCACTGCAAGATGAAGGGAGTGGGGACAAGGGCAGTTCAATTCATTCTGATTCCACTGATTCCTCCTAGATGCCTCTACCCCTGTGCACTGAGCTCTCTCTCTCATTTTTGCTTCCACTGTGCAAGCGAGACTTCCCCAGAGCAAGGCACCACTGAAGAGCCCTACAGACACATTGCTGACTGTTTTGCTGCAACAGAAAGGCAGTGGTGGTGCTTCAAGAGTGGTAAATGGTGGACTACACACCTACAACAAAGATTAAGAGGTGGGTGGGTCGTACAATAGACCCTCATCTGCTCCCAAAAGTTCTGAAAGCCCTGAAGTTTGTAATCATGCTCTCTACCCCACCCTGCCTGAAAGTGCTGTATAGTTCCCATTAGAAATCACTGCAGAATAATAATAATAATAATAATAATAATAATAATAATAATAATAATAATATATTCCTGGCACATAGCTGACAATTGGACCCTAAAGTGCTCATGTATTTGGAAAACCACGTTCTTTCACTCACTGATCCCACCCTGGTCAATTGAGGGCTGCCGGGTCCCACAGTTTTGGAAGCAGCTCCCTACAAAAAGTACAGAATGTAATCTGTTAGTTTGCAAACAAAGGATTCAGAGATCCCAACTGAAATGTCAGGATGCCTATTTTTTGGAGCTTTGCCATTAATATCAGTGAAGAAGAGGAAACAGTTTGACATTTGGCTCTTACATTTTTTGCAGACCAGCAGAAATCTCTTCCAGGATAAAGGGAAACAATGGACCCTTGTTTGACCCAGCCTCATTTTTTTGCATTAAAACACCGGGACACCATGAAAAATGCAGCAAGGCATTACCTGGAATGTTTCATTTCATAAAGCTGGTGGCAGTTAAAGAAAATCTGACTAAGAATATTTCTCACAAAAGATTCCTCCCCCCCCCCCCACATTATTATGCCTTTGCATCTGGAGCATTCCTCTGCCTCATACGTTCCTTCTTTCTGGGGTTTTTATCCTCAACGTATATTTCAATACTAATGTGCTTCTTTCCCCTTTTAAGTCACTATTTATCATGCATCTTTTCAGAGATAAGCGCTTTTGCTTCGTTTTTGTTAAGGCATTTTATAGTGCGAACCTATGCCTGTCTACTCAGAAGCAAG
This sequence comes from Podarcis muralis, assembly GCF_964188315.1. Classification (NCBI taxonomy): domain Eukaryota; kingdom Metazoa; phylum Chordata; class Lepidosauria; order Squamata; family Lacertidae; genus Podarcis; species Podarcis muralis. The sequence continues at coordinate 106,787,138 of NC_135655.1, read as the reverse complement.
CTGCATTTAGTTCAGTGGGATGAGCTTCCAGGCAAGTGTGTAAAGGTTACTTGCCAGATTTACCAGGGCTTTGTGCTGTTTTGTAGTGGATGATACCTGCTGCCATTCTGTTGTGGTACGTATCTGAGAATATTCAAGATGTGTGCTGCGGAGAGGAAAACCTGGGGTCTCAAAGCTGCTCCCCCACCAGCTCAGAAGATAAGGTTTGGTGCACACATAATCCAAGGCACTTGCATCGCTTGATAGAAAAGCAAATGGCGAAGGAAAGATTTTTATGCCTCAGCTGTAACCTGGGATTCAATGTGCATTAGGTTACCCAGAAAGCTGGAATTTGATGCGCAGATGATCTACACACATCATTAGAGAAATGAACTTTTTTTTTTTTTTTTACATTTATCAGCAAGTATTTCAGACATGAAGTTTACCTGACAAGAGAGGCCAGAATTCCAAAACAGATCAGAATTCCCCATTCCCCCAGCACACTATGAGCATTATAATGTTCCATTGTAGTTTCCCTGCCTGTGTGCCATATAGTGTGTGGTTTGAGACTGGAGCTCTTCAATCATAGGGACTTAAAATTACAGGCAGCCTTTGAGCTTTGCCTATTAATTCGCTTCAAGGGAGGTCCTGATGATCTGAATAATGGAATTTGCATTTTAGTGCCCTACTTTGTATAAGGGATAGTGATGGGCAAACCTGTCAATTTTGGTTTCTCATTTTTCTAATCTTAAAATCAATCCTCCACATTCCTACATCAATTTGTGAATTCTTTTTTGTTTAAGTCCTCATGAAAATTCACCTGCAAATGTCTCCTAATATGTTTGCATGTAATTTTGCCTAATACACACATTTTTGCAAAGCCATTTCCCCTAATATGATGCTTTTTAATATTATTTTTGCTAATACTTGCTTTTTATGCACACTTTGCCCTGGCACATGCATTTTTGTACACTTTTCTTGGCACTGTGAAATTCAGAAAACTTAAGAATTTAGAAGGACGAATGTGTTTTAGCTCACATATTGTTTTGGGCAGGGAAAATGTGAACTGCTGTGAAGTGAATCAAAATTCTCTCCTTTCCCTACTGAATTAGCCAGAATGGAATCTGGTATTCCAATGGAATTGCCTTTGGAAGGAGAGAGGGGAACAGAGAAAGCTCCATCTAATAGTCTTCAGTGCCCTTTTTTCACTTCTGTCTTCAAGTCTGCATGCATTTTCTGAAATGCTGTGCTACAAATTTAAGGCCACCCAATAAATTATGAAAAGAGTGAAATGACATTTGAGTAGCAACTCTTGAAAGCAGATTTAAGCAAGCATCTATCTGAACTGGTTTTCGGTTGTGCTTAAGAGTAAGGGGACAAGTGACGAGCCTGTAACAATGTATTTCCAGTTCCAATTTTTATGGCTCAAACACTGGACAGATAGCAGGAAAGCAGGAAATGGCATATGCACCCACCATTTCTAAAAATGAATAATTTCTGAAACATGAAAAATTAGAGAAAATGCTGTTCATTTTACTAAAACTCAGTAAAAATTGCACAGGTATTCGCTTCAGTTGCCCTGAAACTTGTTCATTAGGAAATACAGTGTGTATCTCATAGGGTTAATTTTTGGTACCGTTTGACAAGAAATGTATTTTGATAACCAAAAAAGTAACCACAGCAGAGGTTTTATATTAGAGACGCATTTATCTTACGGAGCTCCTGAATGACTAAAACCATTGTTGTCGCTGATATGAAACAAATGGAGCATGCTAATCTTCTGTAAAGTGTGGAGAAATCACATTTCCTCTAGGTTCATTTGCAAAACCGGTTTATCATCAACACCTGTCTATTACTATGCATTCACTTCTATACCACAAACTCATATTAAAAAAAAAATCAGTGTTGTGCAGAATCTCAATTAAAAGCAAAGCAACATAAATTAAGCAGAATATTTTAAAGACACAGAAACAAAAAATGAGTCATCTGACAATAAGGTTATAAAATAATGCATCATTTTTATAAGAAGGCTCTCTTGTTTCGAGCTCATTGCAGGTGATTTCATTAAGGAGAGTGTTACATAAACTCTGTTTCACTGTACTAAATAATTCCTTGTTGGTGACAGTCTGAGGCTGCCAGGTGCCATCGAAATGTACCTTTGTGGCAAATTGAAGGATCAAAGTGCAGCATAAAAAATGGGGCTGCGTACACATGAACCTGCTTGCAACACAAAAATGTAACTTTTCTCAATCTGGAATTGTTGGTGTTCATTCTCAACATACCTGCTTTCAATCTAGGTTGATTCTAGTCCAGAATTCCTCAAACTCAGCCCTCCAGATGTTTTTTGCCTACAAGTCCCATGATCCCTAGCTAGCAGGACCAGTGGTCAGGGACGATGGGAATTGTAGTCTCAAAACATCTGGAGGGCCGAGTTTGAGGAAGCCTGTTCTAGATCCAGCCATCCACACAGGTGCTTGTGGTTGCTTGATACATATTTGAAAAACCTTCCTTTGATTAGGTGATACCTTTTTCTCCCTGCACATGCCACAGGTGAACAAAGTTGGGAATGTGAGCTTGGAATACTCCCACATCACTGGGCAGGTGTGGGTACGTCCGCAATTGCTGGGACCGCCTAAACCTTCTAAGTGTAAAGAAATGATGTTTTAAAATGCCATGCCACATTATGTAAGCACTGGACTCAATATATCGTTCTTCTCCTGTACAAGGATATGAATGTGGCTGTATGTCCAGAAAAATAGGAACCTTTTTCCTTCTTCTTTTTTTCTCCACTTCTTAGGGATGTTCACATCGTACATTCAACAAGTGTGTATACAAATACTTGAGCTGTACATTTGTATGGCTATTCACATGCAGTGTTCAACTACTGTGGGGTATGTGTGTGTGTACAAAATAGCTGAAATGAACAAATCAGTAAGTATACTCTCTTTCACACAAACACTTGTACATGTTTAGCTAGTGAGTTTTGAAATAAAACTCACTTTTGCATCTCTTCATAGCATTCTGAATGCCAGTTATTGTTTTTAGGTAATTAAATGAAATGGAAAACTCTTTAAAGCCTCTCTGTGGTAGATTTTAGTTCTCATTATCAGAATGGGTTCTAAATATTTCTCTTCTTCTCATTACTAAATCCTGATTCCTCAAATATATTTTTTTAGCCATATGATTATTTCCTGGCAATGAACATTTGTGCCTATGCCTTGAATATATGGGTGCTTGCTTTGAAAGCTTTTAAGGGTGCAGGAAATTGTGCCTTTTGTTTACCCACATTTTTCCTATCCATTTGGACATTATTAAAAAATGTTCGTACATGCCTTCCCTCATAATGAACACTTTATCAGCTTTGGACATGGAAAAAGTAATCAGCCCTTTGTCATAACTTTTTGGCAGGGTGAGGTGGATGGGGGACGAGAAACAACAATCGTTGCAGAGGTAAGAGAATAAATCTCGAACTTGCTGAAAGATTTATTGCGGCTGAAACAAACCAACTTTTCTTCCTGTTGGCGCTTATTATCAAATTACAGGCCCAATACTGCTCTGACCAGAAAGAAGCTGCTTCCACTCCTGTTTTTTAAGGGCTGATCATGATGGCGACTGTTAAACAGAAATTTTACAAAAACCACTAGGCATAACTTCGACCTTAATCTGTTTATCTACCATACCCTCGCAAGGCATGATTAGCCAGTATGACATAAAATGTACAATACAATGCTGTGCCTTTCTCTTTTCCCTTATTTAGTTTCCCCTCAGTTCTTGTACTTATATACGGTTCTAAGCAACAGAATGTTTACAGGCAAAGGACAGCAATGCCTGACTTGGACAGGGCTGAAGGACAGTCATGGCCTGCATTGGGTGTGTAACAGAATTATTTGTGTTCATCAAAACTAATCCCATATTTTCTTTATGCCTATCTGAATAGCATCTGTGCATGGTATTTCAAGCTGATCTGCTTATAGAGGTCGATTACAAGGCAACTTAAGGCAGGTGCAACTATGGTGACAATGGTAAGAAACCAAAACAAGCCCCCAGAGGCTTTCTACCTGGCCCCTGGTTCCAAGAATCTTGTCACCTTACAATGTTATTATGCACCTTGGTGGCTTTCTCTCAAATGGACACAAGCAAAAGGAGTCTGCTGAGGCCTCTCTTCTTTAGACTGAGGGGAACAATCCACTGGCTGTATCTTGGGCAGAGCCAGTGCTGATGCCCTTTCAACCCTTCCTCAGCTGAAAATATGCCCATATTATAAACTTAGGTAAAGGTAATGGGACCCCTGACCATTAGGTCCAGTAGTGACTGACTCTGGGGTTGCAGAGCTCATCTCACTTTATTGGCCAAGGGAGCCGGCGTACAGCTTCCGGGTCATGTGGCCAGCATGACTAAGCTGCTTCTGGTGAACCAGAGCAGCGCATGGAAACACCGTTTACCTTCCTGCCGGAGTGGTACCTATTTATCTACTTGCACTTTGACGTGCTTTCGAACTGCTAGATTGGCAGGAGAAGGGACCAAGCAACGGGAGCTCACCCTGTCACAGGGATTTGAACCGCCGACCTTCTGATCGGCAAGTCCTAGGCTCTGTGATTTAACCCACAGCACCACCCGCGTCCCATAAACTTAGTTATAAACTTAGTTGCCTATTAAGAATTTATGTCCATTTGTTGACCACCAGGGGCATTGCTGCACCTTAATTATGGTGTACCTTCCCAAGAGGGGCTTGCCCTACTTTGTAGTCCTTCTCTGTGCCAGCTAGAGACTTCCTTTTCTCAAGATTTCAATTACATGCTTTTAGGCTGCAATCCTGTACACACTTCTCTGGAAGAAAGCCCCACTAAATTCAATGGAACTGTATGGAATTGCACTTTTATTTATTGGCACTTGTGGCTTTCCCCTCTGCGGGTTTTTAGGCAGCATTATATTCTGTGCTTGCTTTAAAAACATACAAAAATACCACAAACTTTTAACAAGTAAAAAAAGGGGGGATTCTTAAACTCTTTTTGCTGCTGCTTTCTGATTTTATCTTGGCTGTAATAATATATGGTCTACTATCATAGTGTGTTGTGACCCACTCAGAAGACTTAATTGAATGGCCAGTATACTAATGTCATGTCATAAATAATGTGATGAATAGCTGCCAACCCCATGCCACCAGTTTTTAATGTCACAGCACTCCTGACTAAACAATATCCTTTTGCTTGCACAAGTGCTAGAGGCAAATACACCAACTTACAAATGAGGATTGTAATCTATGTTCTATGGTAGTTATTAGGAGAATAGGAACAGGGGATGCATTGATCAATTAATGTGTGTAAGACATGATCTTACATATGTCACTTTCATCACTCTTGCATGTCACTTTGCATATGTCATTTATTTCACACGTGCCATTTCTGGTTATATAACCATTTCTTGCATGTGTCATTTTTATAGACTTTTCAATGTGATGTATAATACATTATCTTGTATATATCACGCCACAAAGTTATTCTGAAAAATGTGCCTGGTTTTTATACTTTTCTTTTCAAGCACATCCCCATTCAGAGGGTTGTGTCCTGTTAACATTTCCCAGGTATCTCAATTACTATTTTTAAAGAACTTCACACCCTTGGACTCTGACATCTGGAATATCTATCCCTACCACCATGTACAATTCAAATAAGGTGCAATTCAGGAGGGGAAAAGCCAAAGCCAAAGATCACTTTAATGTTTCTGCTACTGAAAGCTGAAAAACTGAAGGCTGTGTTTCTGTGTTTGTTTTGTGCAACCAAAATCCAATGTGGGGAATCCCCTCATAATGAGACAGATTCGTACAGCATAAACATCAAAGAACTTCCTCTGTGATTCAGCACATAGATTCTGTTTCCAGTGGAAAGAAGTATGCAGCCTCTTCTTAATTATTTATCTTCTAAGTTCCTCTGTGCTAATCTGCCACAAAATTAGAATAATAAAAACCATTGAAGGTCTTATCATCTGAACCACTGGCTAGCGCAAGGTTTCCCAAATGTAGGTCTCCAACTGTTATTGCACTACAATTCCCATCATCCCTGCTAGCTAGGGATGACAAGAGCTGGAGACCCAACAGCTGGAGAACAACAGCTGGAGACCCAAGTTTGGGAAATTCTGGGCTAGAGCAAGGTGAATCTCTCACTCACCTGGAGCTCTAGCTAATAACACATAGCTTCTGCTGGGGGGGGGAGGAACCGCCAGGAGTTGCACTCCCCTATTTTCCCCTCCACTACATCACAGCCTTTTGGGATGCAGGTGTTGCTGTGGTCTAAACCAGTAAGCCTCTTGGGCTTGCTGATCGGAAAGTCGGCGGTTCAAATCTGCATAATGGGGTGAGCTCCCGTTGCTCTGTCCCAGCTCCTGCCAACCTAGCAGTTTGGAAGCACACCAGTGCAAGTAGATAAATAGGTAGCACTGTGGCGGGAAAATCAACGGCATTTCCATGCGCTCTGGCTTCCATTGCACCAGAAGCAGCTTAGTCATGCTGGCAACATGACCTGGAAAGCTGTCTGTGGCCTGAAAGCGAGATGAGCAACACAACCCCATTGTCACCTTTGACTGGACTTAACCGTCTAGAGGTCCTTTACCTTTTTTCCATGACAGCCTCTACCTCCATGATCATTTCAATTGCTCATAAAGATGCAACTGAAGTGAGCTCAGAAGAACAGCTTCTTAGTGCCATGCTGGCCAAGTGGGTGGAGGACTGGAGCCTAAAGAGAAATGAGAAAGAGAAAAATTGTCCATGTGTATTCTTCAGATACACATATCTGAAGAAGTGTGCATGCACACGAAAGCTTATACCAGAACAAACTTAGTTGGTCTATAAGGTGCTACTGGACAATTATTTATTTATTTTATTTCTATTTGGACAGCGTCAGACCAACACGGCTACTTACCTGAATCTGAAAAAGAGAAGTCAGCAGGGCCCCCCCCACCTCATTTTAGAAACCGAACGCAGGGGCGTGGCCCAGTTACCTGCGCGCCTGCGCAGAGACTTGCTCCTTTCTTCAACTCACGCGCCAAAGCCGGGCCCCCCTCACCTCAGCGTCCGCGCTTTGAGGTCCTCCGCTTCGCACAAGCTTTCCTCTTGCTTTACCTCAGGCCAGCTGGACTGGCGCCCACGTGGGGAGAGACTAGTATATCCCGCCCAAGCGCTCTCTGGGCGCCTCGCTGGGATTCCCCGCCCCGCCCCGCCGCCGACTCCCTTGCCCAGCCGGGCTCCTCCCTCTGTCCCGTGCGCCTGGCTCCCCGTCCCGTCCCGAGCGTGTTTGTGTGTGACAGCCGGGAGGTTTTTGCTCCTCGCTTGGAAACCTCGCTAATATTTAACGGGGCGCCGCGGCCGCTGCTGCTGACGGAGAACTTCTGCATATCCGGGAGCAAAGTCTTGCGCGCTTGAGGCGAAACCCTGCACTTCTAGCGCTTCCTCAGCAGCTGCTGTTTCGCCCCTCGTCCAGCTCCCGCAATGAAGGTGGGTAGGAAGCGAGCCGTGTGGCCCTGGCGGCAAGTTCGGCCGCTTCTCTGGCGCGCGGGGAGACGGGAACGCGCCTCGCCTCGGCCGCCTGACTAGGCTGTTCGTGGGCGAAGGCGAAGGCGGCTCGGGCGCGCCCGGAGTTTGGAAGCTGCCTCAGCCTCTCGCTCCATTCCGGGCGCCTCGTGTATCTACGCGCGCGCGCTCGCGCACTCCCCCCCCCCCCCCACTCCCTGGAGAGAGATGCTGGCTGACAGACGTACGGCCCTCGTTTTTCTTCCTCGCCAATGAAAGCGCAAGGCTTCCCCTGGTCGCTCCTGGGGCTGGGCTGCGGGTGCGGATTCAAGAGCGGAGCTTCGGACGTGGCGGAAGTTGCTTGCCTTCCCATCTGGTCTGATGCCATTTCAGGCGCGTAAAACACAAATAACCCCGAAAGTCTGCAGAGAGGGACTGGGGGTGTTTATACTTCTGAAGTCAACACCAGGGGAAACTTTCTGAAAATAAGAGCTGTTGGGACAGAGGTTGGGTGGTCATCTGTCATGGATGCTTTAGCTGAGATCCCTGCATTGCAAGGACTAGAGATGTGTGGAGACCTGGGGGGGGGGGGGGGAGAGAATTTTTTGAATGGGGACAAGATATGCCCCCAAAACCCAAGTCAAAGAGCCACCACTAGTTACAGTAGGGAGGCAGTTCGAAAGCACACCAGTGCAAGTAGATAAATAGGTACTGCTTCGGCGGGAGGGTAAACGGCGTTTTCGTGCACTCTGGTTTCCATCACGGTGTTCCAATGCACCAGAAGCGGTTTAGTCATGCTGGCCACATTAATAAGTAATGGTAAATGTGAGCTGAAAAGCATTGCATCATATTCAGTGTGGTGCTAATGTGAATCAGCACAAAGATATTTCCTTTAAAAAGACACAACTCAATAAGAAGGCCCCATAAATGGTAGGCCAGTTGTGGGTTGGATTTGATGCATGGGCATCATTGTCTATGATTGCCATAGAAATATATGTGCACATTACATACTTCTTAACTTCCTTCTTTTTTTCTTCCCAGACCGTAGTGAAGTATCTGTTGGGATTTCTTGGTGTTGCAGTTCTCATCACTGCCATTGCTGTTCCTGTAGCTTTACTGACAAACCAAAGTAAGTTTGCAGTGTTAATTGTCTCTTGGTAGGTGATAGGAAGTGATTTGATCCTCCAAACGGCATGGGAAACCATGAGAGAGATCAGAATGTATGTCATTTGGCATCATATGAATGTATAACTTGAAAGTTAATAGCGCTGCTCATTAACATCTGGAGAGCATTTCTTCCGGCAGCCAACTAGGGCCAGATCTGTGTGTTTCAATGTAGATGCGACTTTTTAATGTATAAAGAAAGAGGATGCTTTTGATGGCCTCACCTGCAGCTTGCTTCCCTAAAATCCATGGCCCTGGGCTCTTCTCAACCTAAATCTGATCCTGCACTCAGTTAGGAGCACTTGGAAAGAGCAGCTATGGTGGAGAGGGAGGGGATAGGGTACAGACAACTCCCCATTTATCCGGGGGTTGCATTTCAAGGCACATGTGTATCAGTGGAAGCCATGTAAGCCCACTCCATTCCACCTCTGACCCACCCCCCACCCCTTCTAGTGCCAAAAGCGGCATGCACGTCAGTGGTTGTGTGTGTGCTGAGTGTGTGCAAATGGGGAGCTGCCTGTGCATTTTGCACCATGGTTATGAATGATGGAGGCAAGTGGCCTCCACTGGCGGAGGAAGAGGAGTGCGGGGGGAGCGCACCACCCCCGTAAGCGTGATCCCGGTGGGGTGCCATCAATGTTTTCCCCCCCCCCGCCTGTCCCCGGGACGCGTGCCAGCCTGCTCTCCGCCCCCGGGTGACGGAACATGAAGCTCCGCCACTGGTGGCATCCCATGAACTGATTTATTGTAGCCTAAATTTTCATATTCATTGCAAAAACTAGACTCTTCTGTATGATGCTGCATGTTCTCTCTTTATTTTGTGATAGTGGGCCATTCTTTTGGAAGCTATGCATTGAGATTACATTTGCAAAAAGTACAAAGTAAAAAAACAACAGCCTTCCTTACAAATGAAAATTTTATTACTTTCTTGACAGTAAACTTGCTGGAATGTATGGCTTTGTACATTTCTAGAATTTGTGGATCGAAGCAAGGTTGTAAAAAGGACTGAGACTATAGTTGGAGATAAATATTTTTTACGTTATAGAGATCAAACAGCAAATTATGTATGTGTATGCTTATAAAGAATGTTTAATTTCCTTTACCCTTTGTGCACATCATAATAAATATATTTTACAGTGCAGTGCTGAACATGGAGATGAAGGGCAGTTGCAATTTGTAGCTAATTTAAGGAAGTTTCTACTTTGTAGATTCAGAGGGAACGTTTATATAGATACATAATGTTTTACACACAGTAGCATTTGATGTTTTAAGAGCAATTACTTGATACATCTTTTAAACAATGTTTCCACATGAAAAAGTGAAGTGGAGCAAGACTATTACAGTATATGCTATGGTTTGCATAGTGGTCTTGGTGTGCAGACTACTAAACTTGTTCACATGGTTCCAGATGCTGGCTTTAGGTATTGGAATTCTGCAATTGCAGGAACATCAACATTTCTCCTGTAACCTTCGACAGTTTCCACATTTTGGAGAATGTCTATTTCAGTAAACTGGCTACAAATTTTATTACATATAATTTAAACAATTATTATTATTTTTTGGCAGCTAAAAATTATGACAGCTAATGAGTTGCTAGGAAGTTAATAGTGCTGTTAATTAACTCCTGGAAAGCATTCCTTCTGAAGGCCAAGCTGGTTGTGATTGTGCTAGATCCGGGTGGTCAAAATGAGCCCGCTTGCACCCCAATCCTGTAAGAATGTGGGTGAGTGGTCCCCTTTCTGATAGCAAAAGGCATGTGGCAGTATGGGAGTCCATCCTTTTTTGTAAGTCTGAATACTCAGATTTTTCCTTAACCATTCAGCTGAACAAGCACTCATTAAATGACTGGTACACTGACATATAGTTGTGTTTTCAGCTGTGAGCAAGCCTCCATTGATGTGAATGGGGAACCCTAGCTGCTTCACCTAGCTGCTTGCAGATCTCTAGGCAACAAGCACGGTGTGTTGCAGTGTGCTGAGAAGCTTTATAATATTCAGGGATGTTAAAAAACAATTTTTAAATGTAAATTGCACATATTTTGAAAAATAACAACAAATAATATCCACTGAAGAGCAAGCAGGAGACAAAACAAAATAAGAATGGGGGGGCGGGGATATTAGTGGGCAAGCCAGACCAATCCAGATAACTTGGAACACATTTCCTTTCCAACCCTTGAACATTGGTCCAATGTTCCTGATTAAAGGTTAAAAATGCAGTTGTAATCTCAAACACGCCTTAAGTAGGATCAAAGTCCAGTCTAATTATAGAGTCCTGTGTTTGGTACAGCTTTTCAGTTTAAACGTTTTACTCTGTTTTATAAGAAATTAAAGCACCAAGTACAAATGTTGCAAAGGAAATAAAACATTGTCTTGCTAAAAGAAATAATCCTCTAGAAAAACAGAGAGACACTTCCTCTAGGATAAATTTCAGACTTTACAGAGGGAGCTGTAGTCAATTGTGGCTTGAAGGCAAGTGCACTTAGAAGAATAAGATTTACTCTCCTGTAAGTATGAATAGGATTGTATCCTTAATCATGCAGAGTCGCAGTGGGCAACTTCCTTTGTGTGGATGCATACTTGGGGCTCACAGGGACCATCAGTAAGTTAATTTCTCAGGGCGCACAGTGACTGATTCCAGTGGCTTTTCTGCTGTTTCTCTGTGTCTCTTGAGTGCTAGTTGAGTTTGTTGCTGATTGTTTAATTTCTGCTGGATCTTATTATGTTAAACTATGATAAGTTTATCACATCCTGCAGCTGTGGTTTGCAGAAGTTTCAGGGTGGATATACTGCAGTGCTGGAGATGTGAAGGGCTTGTGGGGGTGGGGAATGAAATAATTGTGTGTGTACTGGGGAAGTTTTTCACACACACACCCCAGTTTGTCCCCCCCCCCCCCCCGGTCATCACTGCTCTAATAAGTGCATTCCCATAACTTTCTACTGAAATCCTGTAATGTTTTAAACCACAAATATTCCACTATAGTGCAAGAGTGCTTCTCCAGTCAGTAGTAATGCTGGGGAAGCATCACATGACAACTAATAAAGCAGAATTATGTGTGGATGCTCTAGTATAAACCCACCACTAACACACTGTTATCACATCAGTAACATGTTACAGGGGCCCTGCTACCAGACTTCATTGGGCATTCATTCTGCTTTGTTTGTGGGGAGGTTACACAATAAATAGCATTCATCCTGATTTGCTTACAGGTTTTGCTTATACATCCAGTATATTCCCATTATTCATTCATTCCACACTTCTCTGTGCATGTACACATCACTTTCTGAGAAGGATTGTGTCTGTTTCTTTTTTAAAGCGGAATCTGAAGGCAGCCCTGTATAGGGAAGTTTTTTAAGGTTTAAGGTTTTATTATGTGTAGATACATTTGTGTGCATTGGAAGCCCCCCAGAGTGGCTGGGGCAACCTAGTCAGATGGGCGGGATCTAAATAAAAAAAGGTTGTTGTTGTGCTCCTAGGGTGATGGAGTGCTGTAATCCACTTTAATTGTGCAAACCTTAATTTCCTGGTGTATGCTTGGATCTTTTCTTGAAAATGCTGTCAATCTGGAGATGTGCTAGGCTTTGGGAAGATTAAGGACAGTCTCATATGAAATGTGCTTCCTATTGAGGGAGGGTTCTGATTTAGTGCAAGGGGAAGTAAGTTTAAGTTCATGGCCATGGAGACATGTATGTGCAAGCCTCACACTATGTAAGGCATTGGTAATTATACCTTAATGCTGTTTTGTAGATTTACAGTACCATAACTGCATGTAAGATTGCATGAATACTTGAAAAAGTGAAACATACTGACGGAACATTAAGACTGTAATCCTTGGCCCACTTACCTGGTAATTAGGCCCATTGAAATAACTTCAGAGTAGATGTGCATAGGTTTTAACTATAAAAGACTCCAAATTGTATACTGATGTCAGTAATATGCCGCCCATCTGACCAGGTTACCCCAGCCGCTCTAGATGGCTCCCAGCAAAATATTAACACAATAAAACATCAAACATTAACAATTATATGTTCAGATATTGCTATTTTGTTAACAATTTGTTATTTGTCCTTTAATTGGTGTGCAGTTGCTGTTAGAAGACTTAGATGGTGCAGAGATACCTGGTGTTATATAATAATGTAACATGTTGTTACGTTAAATTGAGATAACACTCTATCTACCTCACTATGGCAACCGTGACTTGTGGTGGCTAACCAGAATTTCAGTTGCATCCTTTCCTAGCTCATCTACCTGAGATTCCTTACCTGACATTTGCAAAACCTGAACCTGGGAGCTTCTGTGTGCATATATTATGGAGCCTCACTGTGTGTGCCTCGCTCCCATATACAAAGTGCTGCTATATCAAGTCAGAAAAGTTTAGCTTTGCAGCTACCAACTCCAGCTGATGGCACCTCCACAAGGCAGGGACCTTATGATAAAGCTCCACAAGGCAGGGGCCTTATGATAAAGCTATCATAAAAGGAACCTGAAATATGTTTTGGGAGTCACACTTCTGTGTTCACAGACAGTAGAGATAATACATTTCAGATGCTACTTGCTAGCCAGTTCTTGGTGCTCTGCTCAGATCAGCCTTCCTGTTTTCTGACTGTGCAGTGAATTGTTGACACGGCATTGAAAAAAATGGAAGAAAGCTATGAGTGCCAAATATGTACATTATGTAGAGTAGAACATTTGCATCTTACAGTGCTTTAATGCTGTGTTTTGAGTATGCAGTTTTGTGTGAGGCATCTCCTACACCACTTCTCCTTATTTTTGGTATCAGTTCCTCACACAAATGTTCTTAATTTCCTGCAAAATGGGTGGGGCGGAAGAATGAAAAATGAGAGAGAAATAGTAATCAGCTGAATGCTAATACAAATTAGGCAATCAAAGACATAGTACAGAGGCGCTCTGGTGCTCTCTTTCGCCCCTTAAACATCAGGTTTTTGAGGTCACTGTCCTGAACAGACTTGCTTAGGAATAAGTTTGCTTGTCAGTGAAATTTCTTTACCATGAGGTCCCAGGCTGGGTTACAAACAATAAAACAGTTATAGCCACCAAACAAGGAAACTAACAACAGTTAAAAACTCTTCCATAATTAAAAAAAAACAGCTTAAATAGTTCCAATTCAGATGCAAACTGGAATAAGCTACATTAAACTGAGTAGACATTCGGATAATTGGGCAAATGCAACAACAGACAGAGTTCTTGCACCTTTAATAGTTGAATAGAAGAGGAAATTTCAGTTTGCAGCTACTGAAATCTTCTCTTCTATACAAATGTTAAAGGTGCAAGAAGCCTGGCCATTTGCACAAGACTACTCTATTTTCTTTGCTTTACAGATTTTATTTACTTTACAGATCAGTGTCACAGATAAAATCCAGGAATCAATATCTCAGATAAAATTCAGAACTCAGGTATGCAATATGTGCATAAGCAGACTGGACTTCCCATAGTTCAAACCATGCTCATGGTGGCATACACACATGCAGAGCAAGCGAGCAAGAACTATGTACGTTTGTGGTAGCCTGAAAAATATCAGCACAGAAACTAAACATAGCACCAGGCAACAAAACAAAATGGCATAAGCTAAACTGTAAAAAGACAAACCTCAATCTGGATGAAATGCCAACTTAAATATAAGATGCTAATCTTATATTTGCATCCCAGTTGAGTAGGAATATCACTGCAGCTCATGATGTATTGATTAAATTTAAGATGCCTTGTATTGTTTACCTGGTACTGTAAGATCATTAAAAACTTAAAAGCTTGGTTGGCACTAGTTGTAGGCAGTGAAGAGCTGCTACCTGTTTATTCAAGTTGGAATTGGTGTTCTGATTTTCAGGTAAGCACATGTGGAACATTCTTGTTTGGTTTTGGTAAGCGTGTGAGTTGCTCGTTCTCTTGAGGGTGCTATCTACTATCAGAAAAGCTCAGGTAGGGATAGTGGTAGACTAAGAGAATGTGCTTGCTGCTTCGAGAAGAGCCATGGAGGGTCCTGATTGCTGGGTGATCTGGCCACACAGTGTTGCCACAACATAAGATGATGCATTCTGTATGGGATGTATGCTTTCCTTTTCTCATGACCTACACAAGGAGAAAACTGAATATTTCTAGGCAACCCTTCTTTTTCTTTTGCTATAATAATATCTGATGTAGGATGCTGCACTGCAAAGGTAGTTCTTTGTAATTCTTTCTGCTACTCCACACCTGGGGTAATATTATCTGCCCAATACCTAGTGGTACTTGTGTGATAGTGTGTGCTGTATTAGAGACAAGGGGCAAAAAGCTGGTCATTGCAGCCTCCCACTTTTAGCAGTTTAACTCTGTAAGCACAGCAGCTCATTTGTTTTACAGGTTGCAGAATGCAAGATCCTGAATAAGAATTGCCTGCTGTTTAACTCATTGTACACTTTAATTTAAAATGCTGCTAGCATGATTTATGTTGCATTTATCTAGTCCAGCTTTTTGTTTACCATTTGTCAGGAAACTACTTCTAAAATATTGCTGGTTATGAGAAGGAATAAACACATGCAGTAAGATGTAGCTTTAGTACAGGTTGCATATATCTTCTCTTTGCACCATTCATCCTTACTTAGCATGTAAATATTATGGTTATTGTAACATACTGCTTTATGGCAGTAATATGCTTGATATATTTCTTATACCTAATTGTTCACCCTTTTCAAAAAGACCTTATATATTAAAATAAAGGACAATGCACTACATGTTGTTGTTTAGTCGTTTAGTCGTGTCCGACTCTTTGTGACCCCATGGACCAGAGCACGCCAGGCACCTCTGTCCTCCACTACCTCCCGCAGTTTGGTCAAACTCCTGCTGGTAACCTCGAAAACACTATCCAACCATCTCGTCCTCTGTCGCCCCCTTCTCCTTGTGCCCTCCATCTTTCCCAGCATCAGTGTCTTCTCCAGGGAGTCTTCTCTTCTCATGAGGTGGCCAAAGTACTGGAGCCTCAGCTTCACGATCTGTCCTTCCAGTGAGCACTCAGGTCTGATTTCCTTAAGAATGGATGCATTTGATCTTCTTGCCATCCATGGGACTCTCAAGAGTCTCCTCCAGCACCATAATTCAAAAGCATCAATTCTTCGGCGATCAGCCTTCTTTATGGTCCAGCTCTCACTTCCATACATCACTACTGGGAAAACCATGGCACTACATACTAAAGCTCAATCAGCTTTCTTTCTCTCTCTTTTTGCAAGTTGTTTGTTATGCATTTGAACACCTCTTAAGATATTGTAACCAAATTTTTCAGGATGGTTCCTTAGATCAGGGAGCAACTGTGCTTCCTCTTCTGCCCAGTACTTGGCTACAGCTAGAGGCTACTTTGAATCAGTATGGTGGACTGAACCTTTCAAATCTGCATTGACTTTAACCAAATGATACATGATGGTTCTTGAGATCAATGAGCAGGTTTTTGTCTGTGCTTGGAAACAACTGGACACCATTTGGAATCGAAATAGCAGACTGAACTTTTTCAAAACTGCACTGATTTTTTTTTGGATTTTTATTTATTTATTTTGTTTCTTGGAATTCCCAAGCAGCACTGAGTACAAGACTCTAGCCCTCTATAATTAGCAGAGAGTGCCCAGCTCTGCTTGGGAATTAGTAGGAGAAAAAAGTAACTTGAATAATTTTTGAGTTTGGAGACTGAAGCTTTCAAAACTAATTTCTTGGTTTCTTAGAGTTCTTAAGCAACACCATATATGATGTTGCTTGTTTTGAAACATCTCATTACTAGCATTACTCATTTGCTCATATTAAGTATAAAGTTTAATGGGAGCAGAATTTATATGAAAAATGGGTATAAACAGATTTGCATGTTTTTCTGCTGCACTATACTTTTGTCCTTATCCTAGTCCAAAGTAGTTATAACCTTTAGTACTTCAAAATAGTGCTGTGCAACTCATCACATTTTTGCCTTTCTATCTAGAAATGTTAGGTGATTTTACTATTCTTGGAATAATTAATGAAGGAGAGGGAAGTTGAACCTATAAATTTTTCTTTGACTTTTTCAATAAGGCTTCTTTTTTGGTGGGGTTCAATCATGAGAGACCATAGTGATGGTACAAACCCCAAATCTCATATCATCGTTGCAAGCATGATTGTAATCAAGGCATTTTATTTGCAAATGGTATATTCTGGATTAGGCTATAAATGGATTTGCTTTTGATGATGACATCCAACACAAGCAATCTTGCCTTTTTCCTTTTATTGACAGGTTCTCCTGACACCCGCAGGACATTTACTCTACAAGATTATTTAAGTGGTGATTTTCAATACAAATCTTTCAACTTACAATGGGTTTCAGGTAATGGGCATGCATTTCTTGTCTGCATTAGGGCTACTAATGATACGTGATACAAAGAAAAAAAGTTGTTTGCAAAATATGTGCAAAGAAAGAGAACGGGTACTGGGGCATCTTTTTAATTTCTGAATACATTAACTATGTATTCAGATACAATGTTATTATTTATGATAATAATACTTTTCATGTTTATACTGCCTTTACTCCAACAGGAGCCTAGTGTAGAGGACATCACAAAAATACTAACCTTGAGATTCAATAATTAAAAATATATAGAATCTAAAATAGAATTAAAACCAATGCTAGCTGATGACATTCCAATAAACATTCATGTATTAAATGCTTGGGCAAACAGGTAGTGTCTTTAAGTTAAGTTGAAGCAGCCTGGCGGAACAAACACACTTCCCCAGGAAACAGGAAGTAGGCATGGAGAGCTTGGTGCCCCATGAGTACTACTCATCGCTGAGTCTTACTGAATGGCTTCCTACATTTTCCCTTAGGAAATCAGTATCTCCACACGGCAGAAAACAACCTTTTACTCTTCAATGCTGATGATGGAACAGAATCTGAAATATTGTCAAATGCCACCTTAGTAAGTTTTTATGAATACCACATACTTCTCCCGTCAAAACAGCTACAGTTTGAGCATTTTTCTTTTATATATTCATATATGTTTCTTTCTATTAGTGCCTTTTTCTTTTGTCAACAGACCCATTACAATAGTTCAGAGATCATATTGTCCCCTGACCGAAAATTTGCTCTTCTGCGATACAGTTATGAGAAGGTACCAGTGACAGCCTACTTTCTCTTTTGTTTCATCTCTTTCATATTAGTAGAAAAGTTCCAGGTTTTGTACAATATTGATTCACTTGGGCCTTTTGATATATCAGGACTGGGGAAATGTTTTTAACACCAACATGCTTTGGCCAGTTACTTTGCATTGCACACATCCTGCAGCGTAGTCCAGTGTTGGATATTTGTTTTTATTTTGGGGGGAAATGCAGTTGGGAGGGATGTTTATTGTAGTAGCAACAAGAGGGTGACTAATTGCTTTCTCGTTCATTGGAAAAATAGGGAGATTCTTTGGGGTGGGCTGTTGCTGCTGGCATAAACAATTAAATGAATATATTTACTTCAAAAATACAAATCAATTTTGCTAAAAAGGGCGGGGGACAGTTGCTGATAATACAGCTGCAGCTATAAAGAAGTATAAATAATCATTAAGCGCAACAAGCACGGGCAACTAAACGTTAGTTGCTAAAAAGCTTATTGTCTCTTTTGACCCACACCTCTAGACAGCTACCCGTATGCTTGATTTTGCACTGAATGTCACACTGCCATTTTAAGATAAGCATATTACCCGCAATAACACCAAGGTCCCATGCCTATCTCTCCAGCTCCATGATAGGCAGGGGGTAGGGACTCATTCCTGTCAAGCTCATCTTCATAGTCTAGTAGCGTAAGGGGGTGGGGAACTACCAGCACAAGTCTTTAAATTGTACAGTCGTACCTTGGAAGTCAAATGGAATCCATTCCAGAAGTCTGTTCAACTTCCAAAGCATTCGACTTCCAAAGTGCAGTTTCTGATTGGCTGCAGGAAGCTCCTGTAGCCAATCGGAAGCCACAGAAGCCCCGTTGGACATTCGGCTTTGGAAGAACATTCAAAAACCAGAAGAGTCACTTCCAGGTTTCAGTCGTTTGGGAACCAAAATGTTCAAGAACTAGGCTGCTTGAAAACCAAGGTATGACTGTACTCACAGAAGCAGTGACCAAAAATGTAAAGCTGCAGGGTATATGAATAGGCAGATTTGGCAGTGGTGGAATAACCTAACACAATATAAAAGTAGACAGTACGGAGCACTAAATATTGCAATTTTCTTTTGTACAAAAATAGTTACAAGACCTTTCTCATCGAATAATTTGCTGTGGAGTAAACTAAAGGGATGCAGGTGGCGCTGTGGGTTAAACCACAGAGCCTAGGGCTTGCTGATCAGAAGGTCGGCGGTTTGAATCCCTGCAACAGGGTGACCGCCTGTTGCTTGGTCCCTGCTTCTGCCAACCTAGCAGTTCGAAAGTGCAAGTAGATAAATAGGTACCACTCTGGCGGGAAGGTAAAGGGTGTTTCTGTGCACTGCTCTGGTTTACTAGAGGCGGCTTAGTCATGCTGGCCACATGACCCAAAAGCCGTACACTGGCTCCCTCGGCCAATAAAGCGAGATGAGTGCCGCAATCCCAGAGTTGTCTGTGACTGGACCTACTGGTCAGGGGTCCCTTTACCTTTAAACTAATGGGAAACAATATGACTGCTGCAGATGATGGGGTTGTGATGCAATCATGTCATATAATACAGGTAGATTTTATTATTTAAAGTAAAAAAAATCAAATTGGTTTAAATGGGAGGTTTCCTGCATGAGGAACTGCAAATGTTCTTTCATTTCAAGTTTTCTATTTAGTGCTCTGGGAAGATCCACACCACACATTTAAAGCACATCCAATGCCTGCTTAAAACATCTGACTTCTCCCAACGAATCCTGGGTACTATGATTTCTCCCTCTCCATCCCCACTCCACTTTTAAGCTACAGCTTCCAGCACCCTTAAGAAACTATAGTTCCTGAGATTCATTGGAAGTCACGTGTTTTAAAGGGATGGTGCAGATCAGTCTTAGGACCTCTCTCGGTTTTGTGTGGGTTGGCCATGCTCAAGCACATAGTCCCATGGCTGTGAAGCCATTGGTGCTAGAGTGCTCTGACCACCCTATGAAAGCTTTGGGTTGTGTGGGCAAATACACTTCCAATCCTTAGATGAGAAACCTGTTCCAGCTTGAGAGCCACATTCCGGTGGTGCGAAGGGCCAGAGGCATAGGCAAGCAGAGAAATGAATGTAAAATGTTGTATTTGTATAGTAGGCTAGTTTCAACACACACTCATGCATCCCTCCACCCTCCAGCCAGACAAGCAAGAGTTCAAGAGCTCATCAAAGACAGGCAGACCATAGCACAAGGGGTGCAAAGCAGGGCTGGTGATAGGGTGTTGCCCTCGGGCAAGGCCTGGTCAGTGTTATGAGGGCCAGATAACCATGCCTGGAGGTCTGCATGCAGCCCCTGCCAGAGACTTTGGTTTTAAGATTATATTAAATAAAATGTAGATAAGAAGAACATGATTAGGAAAAGGATTTTGAACGCCAGCTTGGTGTGCCTTCCAGCTTGTCTTGGTGTTTTCCTTATGTGCAAACATTTCTCTTGCAGGTGTGGAGGCACTCATACAATGCGTCATACTACATCTATGATGTGTCTGCTGGGTCAGTACTACTACTACTACAACTGTGTTATTAAACTGCTATTGTTACCCTGCAAAGGGTTTTTTAGTTCATGCCAGGCTAGCCAGACTATAAGAGTATTAGTCTTAGTAATATTATTAGTATTAGTATTATGGTTGCTTTTTTCCCTTTTCTTTTACCCTTTGTGTTTTTCTTTTCTTGTAGTACCTTAGTACAGGTCAACCCAATTCCCGAGGAGATCCAGTACGTATCCTGGGCACCTGTTGGTCACAAACTGGTTAGTGAAACACTTGTAGCCAAACCCATACCATAAAAGTTAAGTGGCAAAATTCCCATTGATTTTATTTAAAGGCTCAGGATTGCACCCAAGGGCCTTTGCATATTGGCAGTAAGGTTTTAATTATTTCAGGTCCACATGTTTCTTTAAAAATTAATTAATTAAAAAGGGTGCACATATCTATATTCTGTACATTAGTTACTTTTCTGAGAATGTTGTACCTTCTCTGCTGGATCTTGTCCTTGACAGCAGATTTTACAGATTAAGAGCATTTCCATGATTTTTACTTCCTTTATATAGCATTCTTTTCCATTTCAGGTTTTGAAGAGTTAAGGTTTTTTGGGGGGAGGGGAAAGAAAAGGACAGGGTGGGAGGGGGAGGTTAAGCCAGGGGAGAAGGAAACGACATGGTCATTGGTCAGTAACCATTGTAGGCCACACTAGCTTCATTCAGATATGCCTAAATTATACCAAAGTCAACAATGTTCATAAGTGTGATAGTAGTTTTCGTATTGTCACCATGTAGCCTAGACTATCAATTAGTTAAGCAGATGGCAGATTTGCATTTGAGCTGCATTCAGTTCCCTTGAATCATAACAGCTTAAGAGGAGCCTCTGGATCAGGCCAAAGGCCCGTTTTGTCCAGTATCCTGTTCTCATAGTGGCCAACCAGGTGTGCCTTTGAAAAGCCCCAAAGCAGGACAATAACACTCTCCCCAGTTGTGAGTCCCAGCAACTGGAATTTGTAAACATACAGCCTCTGACATTGTCCAGTAGCCACTGGCATCCTTATCCTCCGTGAAATTATCTAATCTTTATAAAAATGATTCAGGCACCTCCTTCTCTGAAAATGGAACTAATGGTGCTCATTAAACTGTTCAGCGGGGGAGAGTGTGGTTTGACCCTAAATGGCAGCTTATAAATATTTTTAATAAATCATTAGATGGTGGGTGGAAAAAAACCAATCAGTGTGTCTACAAATGTGTCAAATGAAAGGGAAAAGAAGTCATTCGGTTGATATAAAGTGAAGAGCTATGCAGCTAGCGTGGTGATTTTTTAAAAATGTTTTTGTTTAATGGCAGGCTTATGTTTGGCATAACAACATTTATGTGAAAACAGCACCAGATGCCCTCGCTGTGCAGATCACTAAAAATGGAGAAGAAAACAAAATTTTTAATGGAATACCAGACTGGGTTTATGAAGGTAATTGCCATATTACAACCTAAATGCAGAATTTATAAGAGGCAGTGACTGTATCCAGATGCAACCATGGTTGTCTATAATGAGAATAAGCTGCTGTGACCCTCAACCTCGTGTTCTCCCCACTCATCCTCACACAAGTGGAGGAGATCAGAAGCTTTAAAAAAAATTGTGGCAACGCATAGCATGCAGTAAAATAATCCCAGTCATGCTTTGGGGTCCTGGTTTGATTGCAAACTATAGTTTGCTACATTTCAGCGAAAGAGCAAACAATGGTTTGCCTGAGATTAGAAATGGAAACTTCTAATCTGCTTGCACATGTCTGTACTGCTTATCAGGAGGGGAATGGGGTGATTCAGCAGTGAGATCAGGACTGCACAGGTGCACCAAGAGAGCCCAATCACACAGCTGTGAATTTGCTACCCACTTCACCTTGCCCCCACTTCTCCAAATAAGTGGCAGTTCTGCTGCTGCTGCTGCAAAAAGACTACTGCTGTGCTGCTGAGCAGGAAGGGAGAGAAGGAAGGACACTGTTGTGATCCTCCACACCATTGTTCGAAGTGTTATTTGAAATGAATCTTGCATGATCTACTGACATCCAGTGGTTCCGATGCATTCACCACATTTCATGTACATGGGTATTCCTCACTCACTACTGCCAGTAGTGATTTGGCACTCATGATTAGTCCCTTCAAGAAGCATCTTTAATATACTAGCCCTTGTAATGCACCTTGTGTTTGTATTTCACACACACGGGCGGGGCGGGGGGATAAGATAAAACAGTGCAAGCATTATCTTTGTTCCTATCCATCCTTTGGAGGTAGAAAATACTCAGTGAAAATCTGTTGTGCCCCCCACTTTTTTGGTATTGGCAAATTCTGTTCCAAACGAATGTTGAGTTTAATTGCAAATTACATTCTAAACATTTTGGGCAATCTTTACTCAGGCCTAAACTACAGATGTGGCTCTGTTTTTAAATACCTGTTAATTCTGTTCCATGATGCCTTTTTTGTTTTGCTGGCTTCTGAGATAAATATGACTGCGAAAGAAAAGTGTTGGTGGTAGAGGGACTACGGAGAAGTCACAGGTGGAAAAGAGAGTTGAACACTTTCTCCTGCACATCCCTTTAACTTTTTTAATAGAGCCATATATGTGATCCCATCTAATCCCAGGGGTCTTGCATTTTTACTCTGCTGTTCATCTGAAAAGACTCCCAAGGCAAATTGCACGTGATCAATGCACAAAAAATGGTCCCTTCTTGCAGGATTACAATCTAAAAGACATAAAAGTGAAGAAGAAGAAAAAAGCAAACTCGGGCACTACTTCTTAAAGGTTAAATACGATATATTGATAATGTCTGGTATTTCCCTTACATTTTAAAAATGTTTGGCTTGTAACTGGCACTAGAACTGTCTTCTTCTCATTTGACTGTGCCTTATTAGGAAGGATGCATGTGGAAATGTTACAGACTAGGAAAGAAACAATTGTCTTTGGTAAACTGTTTGGATTTTCAGTGTCAGAATAAATGATGATTTTGAGTGCTAGCATTTACGTTAATTATTGAAGCCAGATTTTTATAACACATTTATTTCTATAAAAAGGCATTTCTGAGGCTTTGGTTATTGTGTTGGTCGCAAGACAGGGCAAGGCATCTGAATGTTAGCAGCTACAGTTCCATCTGAAATTATATACAAATTAATAAGAACAATGTTTCAGAGGCAGAAGCCAACTCAGCTACTATTGCTTCAAAAGAACACATTTGCATCTCTTTCAGAGGAAATGTTTGGCACCCATTCTGCTCTGTGGTGGTCTCCAAATGGCAGCTTTTTAGCATATGCAGAGATTAACGATACTGGAGTTCCTGTTATTGAGTATTCATTTTATTCAGAAGATACACTGCAATATCCAAAGACCATTAAAATCCCGTATCCTAAGGTCTGTGTTATTTATTAAACATAGTTGTTGAGCATTTTGATTAAGAGAATACTCACATTTAATCAGTTGCTGCTAACGAAAATATTGTCTGTCTCTCCTCAACAGCTTGCTGTGATTACTGCGACTTAAGTCAATAGCATCTGGCAGCATTGAAGTATTTTATTATCACTAGGGAAACAGGAAATAAGTGCAATTTAAGACTTTGGAATTTAAGTTTCTGAAATGGCTTGTCTTGGGGCAGAGTAGGAATGTGATAAGAGCAGCTCTTCATTGGCTGTTAGGTCTGTTACCTTCGGAAAATGCATTTGAATGGTCTTTAGAAAAGAGGGAGAGAGCTTCCTTTCTCCTCCTCAGGATTCTGGGTCACTCATCTTTTGCATTTAAAATAATTGGGGATATTGGAGATCTCTGTATTAACATGAAACTGGGCTTAGATCATCATATTGTCCTATTTACTACTCGGGATTGCATTCCTGAATGTGTTTGGCAATAAGTAGCTGGAGGCTCTTTTCTTTTTCAGTAAAATTGACTGTTATAGGGCATAAGCTACATGTTAGCTTGAATTGCATGTGTGGTTCCAATGATAATAGCATCCCCACAAGCCCCACAGAGCTGTTATTTCTCTCAAGAGAAAAAACTCAGAATAAATAAATGAATAAATAAAAAATGTCTGAGGTAATATTTCCATGCCTCTTTTTTTGGAATGGAACAAAACTTTAATGTTTTCTAAGATCAGAAGGAGATAAGAGAGACACATTCACCTGTAGTAACCTCAGAATTCTGTAAATCCGTAAGTTACCTGGCATATTTCTGAATACCATGCTATTCTGAATTCTAACATTTAAATGTTCAGCTGAAGAATAATTATTTTTAAGCTTACTGTGCTTTAATAAACAAGCATTGCTGTTATGTACAGATGTCATCATGATATAAAATGTATTAATTCTTTCAGGCAGGTGCGAAGAATCCAACCATAAGGCTATTTGTTGTGAATACCCAGTCTCTTCCACAGATCAGTTCCGATGAAATTGTTGCGCCGAGTAGCATATCATCTGGGTGAGTCCAAATTATGTAACAAGCCTTACGTTTGAAGCTGCTATAACAGTTTCCTTTTGTTGAGCAACAATATATAATAAAGCAGAACAGAGCACTGATTAAAGACAGCAATGTAAATATAGTAAAAACTATTTCTGGCAGAAGTTTGATATGTAAAAGTTGTCTTTTCAACATTTTTATAGTTCCATGTTATTTGTTAATATTATAGCAAGCTATTATTCTGTCGCAAGAGGTTTCCTATAAATAGTGATTTGCTATTGCTATAAGTGGAATTTCAGCTTATCTATTTCAACAAGCTGGAGTAAATCTGCACACAATTTTTCAATGGCTCTGTTTCGTGAAACACTTAAGCTGGCATTTAAATGTGCAAGAAGGAAAGTATAACCCTTTTTAGCATCCTCTTTTGAATTGTGAGAATGTCAACAATCCTTGTTCAATGTTTTTAAACGTTCAGCCTAAGACTAGGAGATACTGTTTTAAGAGTTGCAGCCCAATGTCAAGGGTCCATTGGCAATTAGAACTTCATTGCTGCTTCATCAGGAGGGGCGGGGAAGCAGGGATAACATAGTCAGAGCATTAGCAGAAATCCAGATGAAATGTAGCCAGTATTGCAATTGTGATAGAGCTTTAATGCTCAGATAAATACAAATGGTAGCTATGAGTTTTTAGAATTCAATCTTGTGTACGTATATCAATAGATGCCTAGCACCATTTTATCCTTTCTAGGGATCACTACCTGAGTGTTGTAACATGGGTGACCAATGAGAGACTCTGTCTGCAGTGGCTCAAAAGAATTCAAAATTTTTCAGTTCTTGGAATCTGTGACTACACAAGTGGAGCATGGCAATGTCCACAGGTATGAAAGGGTAGGTTGGGGGTCAACTTTCCGAAAGAAGCCATTGGGAAAAGAAAATCCTGTAACTATTTACATTAGAGTAAGGGAGGGGCAAGAAGGGTATTGCTTGATAGGCACCTGTTATAATGGTGGATATCTCCTTTCTCTTCCCCTTTCAGGACAAACAGCGTAACTTCGAGAGTAAAACTGGCTGGGTTGGCAGAGTAAGTACTATATTTCTGGGAGCCAAACTACATGCTACACTGCAGCCATGTGCAACGATATCTCCATGGGTCCTTTTCCATTGCAAAGCATAGTTAAGAAGGTGCTTTTTGCAATGAGGCAAAGGGAAAAGGGAAACTTTCCCCAGCTTTTTTGTCCCCTGGTGGAGTCTCAAGGCCCATATTTGTACCTTAAACATGGGTCCATAACACTAGTGGAGCTAATAGCAAATGAGAACATAGATGTTCCAGATGGAAGGACAACTTTGTCTGCTGCTGCTTCATGACATGCAGTTTAATTATCAATTACACATTACATCTAAAAGAAGACTGGTCCATTCCACCTCCGCCCCCCAGGTGGAACACTAAATATTCTTTCCAAGTTTCTTCAAGATTTTCATTTTTTAAAAGTCCTTCTTAAAGGTTTATGATTTGCATTGGTCTACAAGGACTTTAGGGACGTGGGTGGCGCTGTGGGTTAAACCACAGAGCTTAGGACTTGCTGATCAGAAGGTCGGAGGTTCGAATTCCCTGCGATGGGGTGAGCTCCCGTTACTCGGTCCCTGCTCCTGCCAACCTAGCAGTTCGAAAGCACGTCAAAGTGCAAGTAGATAAATAGGCAGGAAGGTAAACGGTGTTTCTGTGCGCTGCTCTGGTTCGCCAGAAGCACCTTAGTCATGCTGGCCACATGACTCAGAAGCTGTATGCCGGTTCCCTCGGCCAATAAAGTGAGATGAGCGCTGCAACCCCAGAGTTGGTCACGACTGGACCTAATGGTCAGGGGTCCCTTTACCTTTACAAGGACTGGAAGGTGTAGCTTAGAAGTAGGAAACGGAAGCTTTCCCATGCATATTTACAATTTTTAAATTCCTCTCGTCCCCTCCCCCCTGGCAAAAAAAAGAGCTTTCAAGAAACAAAGTGAGGAAGGAGACAGCAGGGATAAAAAAAAATCTACCCTACAAAGATGGGAGATAATCCCACCTGCTGTCAAACTTGATCAGGGAGACCTTACAGCTAACACATTTTGCTTCTACATCGTAAAGTATCAGTAAGTAAAGTGATGAGCAGACTGCATATGTGGCGAACAGTTATGCAAAAGGAAGGTGGAAAAAAACGAGCGTGAGTGCAATATAAACTAGAAAGGAGGGAGGATAATTGATTCCCCCCCCCCCCATTGTTGGATAATGCACTCCAACTGACAGAATTTCATCAGCATAGCACAGCTACATTTCACTATGATATTTCAAAGGTTGCTTTAATGTCACAGGGGTGGGCAACTGTTTCTAGCTGGCAGAGCCGTCAACCTTTGCAAGCCATTTCAAAATCAATGCACACTGGTAAAGGCAGAGCACTCAGCAGGCACCAGCTGACCAGTGGCACGTGCAAAGTTGCAACAGGGCTTTGCAGGTGCAGCCTATTGGCTAATTAGCAAGCCTTGCTTTCATTCATTCATTTAAAAAACCTTCAGTTATACAGATTCTCCACCAATGGCTTTGCATAATACCTTTGAATGTACAGCTATGGATAACAACAAGATTTATTACAGGAATGTTGTGGAGGCTGCTTAGAAATAATGGGAAACCTTGGACAGCTACGCCAATGAATATTTTCCTTAGAGCAAATAAGGGGAACTTCCAGATGTTGCTGGACTTGATCGGCTCCAGCCGGTAAAGTCAATAATTGGGGATGGTGGAAGCTGTCATATGACAGCATCTGATTGGCTGCAGGTTCTGCATCCCTGCCTTAGAGCAATGGATCCAGGTTGCCAGACATGTTATTGAATGCCACTTGCTGCTGTATGGATCTGCTTTTGGAGCCTAGAAATGCAGCTGCCAACATTCTTTGGAATGTACATAACTTGCTTCTTAGGAGGACTATACCGAATGGTGGTGCTGCATTCGGTTTGTTCAAGTCACGGCACTTTATTTTCACTGATCCCGCCTACCTTGTGGACTTCTCTTTACCATATCCTGCTCTTGAGCATGAGCTTGTTCCTCAGCAGCAATTTTTTAGAGGGGAGGTGAGAAAATGCTGGCTTAAGCAGCTTACTAGCAGAGATCAGTAAAAACTTGGTTCCCTGACTTGCAAGAATTAAAGTTATTCCTACTGAGATAAAGGCACACTGGATGCAACCTGGAGTGATTTTGGATAATAAAATACGTTAGCAAAGGGAAAGTTGTGTTTGCATTGATTTATGAATAGGGTCTTTTTGCTTTCATATTGAAAACAGGATGTTTTGCCATAGGAAAGATCTAGTCGTTTTATTGAACTAGCAATGAAACTTGCTGATGTTACTACTTTTAATATTTCATCTATTTGCATTCATTCCTTTTTGTCACAGCATATTATAGACTAATATTTTGTCAATTTTAGCAGTGTGTGTGGACATAAATATTAGGTGCCAATTGTGTAATACAGTTAAATAAGCTCTCTGGTAGATGGGAGTGCACTGAAGTAATTCCTCTATTGATCACTTGTTTACCATAACTAAAGCAATTATCTCTAGTAGTTTTTGATAAATGATTCCTTATTAAATAATTTGTGCACACATGAACAATGCTATAGCCAGCAGACACTTTGGGAGCATTAAAATAAATAGAAGTCATAAACAGAAGTATAATTTGCCTGTTCAAGTCAATGCAAGACAGTAATATTTATTTGCAATTACTCCCCTGCCAGGACAGCCTCCTTCATCTCGAACACAGCATTTCAATAAGATGATAAATCTAATTGCATAGGGCTCATTATGAAATATCTAGGGATAATATTGCTGCCAGAATAGGTCTTGTTTGAGAGGGTGAAGCCAGATTATAAATCATAACTCACTTAAAATTTTAGCCATGATATATAAAGCCGTTTTTCTTCTGTTGACTCTTTAAGACACTAGCTATATTATCCCCCTTGAAGAATAAAAACAGATTATTCCATCATGAACTGCAAAAACGTTGCAGCGTTTGCATTTTCCAGAAATCCTTGATCACTAGTCAATGAATAATAATAATAATAATTAATAATACTTTTATTATTTATACCCCACCCATCTGGCTGGGTTTTCCCAGCCACTCTGGGATGCTCCTAGGTAAAGGTAAAGGTACCCCTGCCCGTACGGGCCAGTCTTGACAGACTCTAGGGTTGTGCGCTCATCTCACTCTAGAGGCCGGGAGCCAGCTCTGTCCGCAGACACTTCCGGGTCACGTGGCCAGTGTGACAAAGCTGCTCTGGCGAGCCAGCACAGCACACACGGAAACGCCGTTTACCTTCCTGCTAGTAAGCGGTCCCTATTTATCTGCATGCACCTGGGGGTGCTTTCGAACTGCTAGGTTGGCAGGCACTGGGACCGAGCAGCGGGAGCGCACCCCGCCACGGGGATTCGAACCACCGACCATGCGATCGAGGCTCCCAACCGACCATGCGAGGCTCCCAACAGAACACTAAAAACAGAATAAAACTTCAAACATTAAAAACTTTCCTAAACAGGGCTGCCTTCAGATGTATTCTGAACATCGGCTAGTTGTTTATTTCCTTGACATCTGATAGGAGGGCATTCCACAGGGCAGGCGCCAATACCAAGAAGGCCCTCTGCCTGATTCCCTGTAACCTCACTTCTCGCAGTGAGGGAACCACTAGAAGGCCCTTGGAGCTGGACCTCAGCTGAACGATGGGGGTGGAGACGCTCCTTCAGGTATACTGGGCCGAGGCTGTTTAGGGCTTTAAAGGTCAGCACCAACACTTAATTGTGTTCAGAAACGTACTGGGAGCCAATGTAGGTCTTTAATGAAGCTGAATATTTAAAGGATTCCCAAAGCTTATATTACTGATTGAATGTATTGCTCCCATTTTTTTTAAAAAAAGGAAAAGTGTCCCAAAGCAACTTACAAAATGATATAAACATTAAAGCCATTTTTTTTTAAAAAAACAACCTTGTTTATTTACAAATTTTTTGTTGTTGGTTTCCCCAGTTTCAACCTTCTGAGCCTTACTTTG
This sequence comes from Podarcis muralis, assembly GCF_964188315.1. Classification (NCBI taxonomy): domain Eukaryota; kingdom Metazoa; phylum Chordata; class Lepidosauria; order Squamata; family Lacertidae; genus Podarcis; species Podarcis muralis. The sequence goes on along the minus strand of NC_135655.1, from coordinate 106,757,391 downwards.
CGCCTGACGGTGATAGCTACTACAAAATCATCAGTAACACAGATGGCTATAAGCACATCCACCACATTGGTATCAATAGCACAGGGGTAAGTAACAGATATATAAATAAATCACTGTGGATTTAGGTTCTTGTATCATGTAATTCCATTTTTATCTACCCTTTTTATATGTTAGGAAATGAAGCCCATTACATCTGGAAATTGGGAAGTAATCAGCATAGCTGCTTTAACGAATAACTTCATGTGAGTATTCATCAAACTTAGTTTTAAGTTTAGTGGAGAAAGGGAGGGTAATGTTTAAAAAAGCCTGTTTTCTAAGAATGCTGTTTTCTGCCTGTTACACAGTTGTATAGATCCTCAAACTATTTAGCTGATTATCATCAATAAAAAGTTTGTGAAAGTTTATTCAAAGGCAGCCAAGGAGTCAAGTTCGCTTTGTTGCATCTTCAAATACTTTGTAAAGGGTTCCCATTCATCTTTAAAGTCACAGTTATCCTTGTCCCATAGCTTATATGTCAATTTTGCCAGTTCTGTATAGTCCATCAATTTAGCCTGTACCATCCAAACTAATTCTGCACGCCCCAAGTCTTCCCATTTGGATTAGCAGGAGCCATCTTGGAAACCAACTCAGGTGCCTAGCAGATTATGTCTGTCAGATAGGCTGAGCGTGGATGTCCCTTGATTTTTTTTGTGTCATTTCTAAGCCCTCCAGCCAGATGTAGCTAAAGTGAGGGACTTGTTAAATTGCAATTGACTTAAGCACATTGATTTCAGTGAGGTTTAAGTACCACTAACCTTTATTGAATTTGGAACTTTTGTGTTGAATCAAGTTCATCTAAGCTTAGTATTATGCTGCATAGTGGATCACTGAATGTTACGGAGACCCAATGCTTAACATAGCATTTCTCTCTCTTTTGGAAGTGCCCTATTGGCTCACAGACTCCTTTCTCCATCCACTATTCTTCCTATGCAAAATTGTCCGCCCACCCCAGCTTCCATTTTTTTTTAATTTTTTTTTAGCATTCATTACCATTCAACTAGGGACGCGGGTGGCGCTGTGGGTAAAAGCCTCAGCGCCTAGGGCTTGCCGATCGAAAGGTCGGCGGTTCGAATCCCCGCGGCAGTGTGCGCTCCTGTTGCTCGGTCCCAGCGCCTGCCAACCTAGCAGTTCGAAAGCACCCCCAGGTGCAAGTAGATAAATAGGGACCGCTTACTGGCGGGAAGGTAAACGGCGTTTCCGTGTGCTGCACTGGCTCGCCAGATGCAGCTTTGTCACGCTGGCCACGTGACCCGGAAGTGTCTCCGGACAGCGCTGGCCCCTGGCCTCTTAAGTGAGATGGGCGCACAACCCCAGAGTCTGTCAAGGGTACGGGCAGGGGTACCTTTACCTTTACCTTTTTACCATTCAACTAGAAAGCTAGAAATAATACAGCAGGCAAAGCCAATGAAGTGCAGTACTTTTTAAATTCCTAATGTGTTTCACTGATCAGCTTCTGGAGGAATTTGTACAATACTATTCAGACGTGAATAAAAAAGATATGTCAAGTTGGACAAATTCCCCTGATGGAGATCAGTGAGTGCTGGAAATTACTTATTAAGTAAGTCGTGCAGTTTTGTTTTTGTTTCGTCTGCTGCATTCTTTATGGGATCTGGTGCAGTCCTTTCTTTCTTTTTTTCCAGGTTAGAATTACGGTACCTTAGCAATGATAAAAACCAACTTTGCCAATGCAAGTTAGTCTTACAGCATTGCTATGGCAAGGCATTATATGTAGGTTGATTTTATAGCTGTCTTTTGTATCTGCTTGTGCATTTGAATAATTTCATATTTTGTGTGTCACCCCAGGCAATTTTTAAAATCGGAATGGCGATTTCACAATTTATTGATCAATCAGTTGGTAACTTGTTTGCTTGTTTCACAGATACTTTATCAGTAATGAATTTGAAAATACGCCAGGAGGAAGACATCTGTATAAGTAAGATTCCGCTTCGCCACATTTTTATTGTAACCCAATATGATATTTTGTTCTTTTAAGACAATATCATATTTTTAGTTTTTAAAAGTTATTTTTAGCATTAAACCAAGATAGCTTGTTTTGTCTTGATATTTTTGAAGCTGTGATAATGATCTGAGAATGTTTTGAAGTTTACTCCATCTGCTCTACAGAACATGATAAGTTAAAGAGCTTGGGATGTACACAGAATGTTGTTAACGCCTGAGGCCTGGTGATGCTCAGAATGGGGTATTTTATGATCCTTTGGTCTGGTCAGTCAGTGGGTTTGATCTAGAAATACCCAAAAAGTGGAAGATTTCATGCAACATATACTTGATGCAACCTTGGATCTTCAGACTTTATACAAGACTCTGTGCAATATTTTGTGTGAAGCTTTGTTGCACTAATGGAAAGCTTCTGCTGGATTTCAGTTCACTTTTCTCATGGAACAATCTGACAGTACATCAGAAAAAAATCCCACCCCATCACCTGTGCAAAGAGGCCTTCCACTCACAGAAGAGCACCTCTGAACACAACCCTATATTTCTGATCGCCCTATATTTCTGATCGCCAAATAGGGTTCGTCATTGGAATGTGTTCTATTATAAATGTAACAGCATATGGTGTCAAGATTTGATGGACTTTGCATAATGGGAAATTGCATGGCTGTTTTTGCTTCGTTTTGCTGGGTGTGTAGGATCTGAGTGATGAGGTTTAACACGACACAGTCACAGGTTAGCTAGCTAAATATGTGCTGTAATGAACTGCTAGCAGGTGGGTGCATGGCTATCTTAGAAATCCACATTTTTCCATATAGTAATGGAGCGATCTTCAATGGGAAGAAGGTTGCTGTAGCTCTCAAATGATTCATCAAAGGGAATAAAAAGTATGTTTACTGTGATACAGATGGTACAACATGGAGGAACCTGGAACACCATGGAGACAGAAAGTTCTTCATGCAGCTGAAAATAATGTAGCAAAACTTTGAAAGAAAAGCATGCAAAAAGAGATGAGCATGGAAAAACCCGAAATTATTCAATGTGAAGGAAGCCAGCTAGCTTGCAGGGACCCACTCTTGGGCACCAGGAGGCAGTCTCCTTGTTTTCTTCTGGAGGAGGCAGCTCCTTACTGTAGGACCAAGGGCTGGGAACCAGTCCTGGGAGGTCCCCTGCCTACCATGGGTGTGAACCTTTCCTGCCCTGGATGTTGGACTTCCAGAAATAAATTATTGCTCTTTTATGTATCCTTGTGGAGGTGCTGGCCTGGGCTTTCTGTGTTTGGCATAGGTCTTCCTGTGCCTTTGCTGTCTCCCGATTGATAAGCAAGGAGAAGGACAATAATCTGCTGGCAAGGGAGGGGGCAATTTGCATCTCAATCAAGGCAGGGGGCAGAAAGGCTTAACCTTCTCAGCACATTTCAGCACTGTGTGTGTGTGTGTTTGCTGTAGCCCCACAAATCAGTAAGTATTGGAAGGGGCATAAAAATTTGCTTTAGGGAACCAGATCCATCCCATGGAGATTAGCCACTCCTGTTATAATGGAACAGTTGTGCTACAGTAGTTAATTCTTACTTTAATATCCAGTTGAAAACAGGACAGGGTAGAAAGAAGTGTTGCCAATTGTGTAACCTTTTAAAATGAAATAGATTTAATCCAAGCCAATTTGGGTGGAGTTCTTCATAATTGCAATTTAATGAAACTAACTTCAAGTTAATCTGTTTTTATCTTTTTTTTGCAGAATAGCATTAAATGATTTTAAACAAACATGCATTAGCTGTTATCTAAACAAAGAAAGATGTCAGTATCATTCAGCATCCTTCAGCACAAATGCAAGATACTATACCCTGAATTGCTATGGTGAGTACAGCCTGCCCCATCTGATATAAGTGTGACTTGATACTTGGACCCTAGTGCTTATACCAGGTCTAGTCAATCCTTCTATTACTTGCCAATCATAGAGGATGATGATGCATATCCCTGTTCCCTCTAATTTCTATTTTTGTTCCATATCCAAGCCTCAGATTATCAGGCATAAGAGGGAATAGGGATATGCAACATCAACCTCTTTTCAGTCACTATATCCTCTGACACAGGGTCTAGTGCAGCATGAGGAGCTGCTTTTGCAGGGAGCATCCTTGGTTCATGTGCTGTCTGGATCAGGGTCATAATTTCAAAAGCTTAGTGCAGGGACAGCTAACCTGGTGACCTCTCCAGATGTTGTTTGGTTACATTTCCCATTAGTTTCTTCCAACATAGTCAATGGTCAGGGTCTAGCTAAATCCAGAGAGTACCTCATTGGCTATCTGCATGTTACCTGCATTTGACTTTTGGCTGTGTTGCCAAGTGTTTTTACTTTTTGTATTTTTACAGCTCTAGACACCCCTACAATGAATTATCTAGAGGGGGGGGGGACCAAAACATTTATATCAGGCTTCCTCAAACTCGGCCCTCCAGATGTTTTTGGCCTACAACTCCCATTATCCCTAGCTAGCAGTGGTCACGGATGATGGGAATTGTAGTCTCAAAACATCTGGAGGGCCTAGTTTGAGGAAGCCTGATTTATATTAACCATAAGAAGAAAAAGCAAATTGGTTGTTCTTTAGCCTTAATAGAAGGAAGAAAAACATTCAACTAGACATATAGCAACAAAAAAAAGGACAGAGCTCTTGCACCTGTTTGACAGTAGAACAGACTTCCATGATAAGTCATAGAATCACAGAACTGTAGAGTTGGAAGGGGTCAAAGGGGGTCATCTAGTCCAACCCCCTTCAGTGCAGGAATCTTTTGCCCAATGTGGGTCTTGGATCCGCAACCCTGAGATGAAGAGTCTCATGCTCTACCTACAGATCTATCGGTGGGCTTGCCTTCCTTGAAGGTTTTTAAGCAGAAGTTGGATGGCCATCTGTCATGTATGATCTAGTTGAGATTCCTGCATTGCAGGGAGATGGGACTAGATTACCCTTAGGGTCCCTTCCAATGCAATGATTCTATGGTTCTATGAATAACTGTGTAGGAGCCTTACCATTATTTATTTATTTTTTTGCATCTGGTTACCCTAGCTCGGTTTTGTTATACTGATAAAATTGTCATGAATTTATTTAACTAGCTGTACAGTGTTACCCCCAACACACACCTCCACACATATTGTCAAAGCAAATGCTGCATATTTCCCAGGATTCAACCTACAACACATTTTGCTGGCTAATGTGTGCACCTTGGACATCATTTCTAAAAAAGTGCTGAGCAATGAGAAGAGCTACCCAGTGAAGTGTTGTTTCTTCTCCTGCTGCCTAGAATGAAAAAAAGAAAAGAAAAAAAGATCGAGATACAAATTTTGGGAAGCAGGAAAAAGGCTGAAGGGAATTTGTTGCCTTGAAACTTCAGGCAGCAAGTCCTGGAAAAAGTATTGAGGCAAAGTTTCCCTCACTCTCTCTGTCTTTTCCCCCAGAATAGGCCCCTGCCTGAACAAAGGGTTTGACTTAAGTTGTGTGAAACTCTCAATTAATGCCTCGATTTAAAAGAATGGAAAATAACTTGAATTTTTAACACTGTTCATAACAGGTCCTGGTGTGCCATCGTTCACCTTGCTCAACAGCAGTACAGATGCAGGTACTTTTCTGTTTTTGTTTTAGACTTCTTGAAATGCATAGAAATCTGTGGATGTTTACCATCTGCTGGTAGAATGAGTTGGGCTGTAATCCTATGCATACTTCTCTGGGGTTAATCAAACATAATGGTCTTGCTTTTGAGTACAGAAGCGACAAACAAAGTCAGTGGGACCAGTAACATCGATTTGGAGGCAATCACTGCAGTCGATTAGATATAACAATACAGCAGTAGCGCATAAGAATGCATGTGCAACGCAGAGCCTGCTTGCATGGTGGGATAGAGCTGCAATGCTAGCTTCCTGGCCGTGGTGCTTACCCCAAACAGAACAGGGGGAGAGATGAGGCAATGTTGAGGCTGGGGCTCTGCAAGCACACAATCCCACTGGCAGAGCCAGCCTGATTCTCCTGCCTGTGTGGCTGCATGCTCCTTGCCTCTCCCGCTCTCCACCCTGGTAGGCAGTGGCAACACCACAGCCAAGAAGCTGGCATTGTAGCTCCACCCCACTGGGCAAGCTGCTTCTATTGAAATGGACTCATATTACAACATATGGGGAGCAGGCTCACATGGTAGTGGGGGAAACAAAGCTACTAACAGGGAACCTTTTCAGGGGTTGGTGTTGCAGGATGGGTGGGACCAGAGGCAAAAGTGGGTGGAGCAATGGAGGTGACATGCATTCAGCCACACATAAATCAGATGTTTCTGCTCTCTCATGGATCTTTCCATTCTGCATTCAGGCAGGAAATAGTCATCATAACAGCAAGACACACTAGAGGCCAGGCAAAAGCACTTGGAGGACCTGAAGTCCTACAGCAGCAGTGAAGTCTGTAGCCTGGGGAGGAGGCATGGCATAGGGAGAATCCCAGGGGCTGCACAGAGAGCTCCATAGGGCTACATATGGTACCAAGATCTGAGGTTCTCTAGCCCCTGATTTAATCCAATGCATATTGGTTTGGAAGTTTGTTGGGATTTTTTTCTCAAGGAACTCTCGTTAGGCCTGCATTCTTAGAGGTGTAAATCTAGTGATATAATATGATTTGGGGTGGGGTGGGGTCACAGGAGGAAGTGCCCAACTTGGCAACTTTCCTTTTTGATGGCCTATTGGTAGCATAACCAAAAGCCAAGGGTTGGGAAAGGAAACTGGCAGAGTGATAAATCCCTTTTTAGTGTAGCTCATGTGAGGAACTCCTATGCATTTGGGTGCTGGAATGTACTGACTAAATAATATATATCACATACTGGCACAGAGACTAAATCTCTGATAGCAGTTAACAAAGTGGACAGGGAGAAGTGACTGGGGGGGGGGGGGGGAAATCCCTTTATGTGTGAACTGGCAAGCTGGGATAGTTGCCAGTAAGGTTCCTATTTGTGAGTCTGTTCCTTAGATCTTGAATGCTCTAGGAATGGGTAAGGAAAGGGATCGTATTGGTAAGAATGAGTTCAGATCGTTCTTTTTGTTGCTATTTCCTCTGGCCCTGGTTCTGCAGACACAGCTTATTGTACTGCTCTCCAGGTTGTAGAACTTTGGATTTTAAAAAGTATTATTTGTCTATATGTAAACTCATCTCCCATATTCATCGGTTTTGTGTGTAGTTATTAAGTACCTGGAAAACAACACTGAATTTGATAATATGCAGAAGAATGTCCAGATGCCCTCTAAAATACTAAAGAACATCACATTGCATGGAGAAAGTAAGTTACCAGTTGTACCTTTAAACCTGAAGTTTTTGATTGTGGGTTGTTGTTTTTGTGTGTTTTTTACTTCTTCAGATTTATCATGAAATAGATGTGCATTCAGAATTTTGGAGGTCCTGATTTTGCAATCGGTCCCTTTTGCATTTAATGCTCAGTGCTGTTTTCTAAAGAGACGGTGAAGCTGCATTTCCTCATTTGACGTGGAACTAGGATGGGAGTTTGAATTTAAAGCCAAATCTGTCAAATTTGTACTTTCTGAAGCAATATGAGAACCAAAACAGCCTTCCTTTGAAATTTGCATTTATCTGAATTTTGTGGTGAAGTCCTTCAACGTTTACAAAAGTGCATATATGAATACGTTAGTGAAAAGAACATAAAGACGTACATTATATTAACAACATTTGCTTGCAAAAATGTGTACATTAGTCAAAATTGCATACAAAAATGTGTTGATTAGGAAGAATTCACAGTAAAATGTATGCTCAACTTTACCTTATCCTTCTTTATCTTACTGCTACCACCTCTCCAGGGTAGAAGCTAATGGGTAAGATAAATTTATTTGGTTTCCTACACAGGTCCAGACATTTGAGCTCAGCATGTTTTCAGTTACAGTAACTTTCCAGTAGAAAGATAGCCAAGGATCCTATTCAGAGAAAAAACGTTGCTCTCTCCTAGATTTCAGACCACATAAAATTACTACAAAGGAGCATTTCTATATTTCTGAACAAATAAATTGTTCTGCATTGCAAATGACTATTTTTATTCCCTTTGCTTAAAAAAAGGGGGGAGGTGAGTGTTTCATCTGTCTTTATGACTGCTCCAACTATCCCACACACTCTTAAAATACAGAGTTCAATTACATCTTGCCTATATAAAACAAATCTCTCATATCTTGAGTATATTTCCCCATACCCCCACCTCCACTGAAATCTCTAAAAAAAGTATTGTTTTAAATTTATACCAGAATTTATATCTTGCTATCACCTCCAGAAGGAGTCACACAGCGATGCTAACAAAACGTAAAACAATATTAAAAATAAAAACAACAGTAATCCCATCGTTTTAAGCAATTACCTCAAACAACCCAGGAATAAAAGCATTTTTAAAAAGGAGGGACCTTGAAGGGCAAAGCTGACAACAAATAAGTTTATCAGCAGCCCAAATGGATGTTTTTAGGTTGTTTTTGATGGCAATCTTACATCTGCCAAGCACATGACATTTGTCCAATCAAGGCGTATTTTGGTCACGTCTGAGCATACTAGGAATTTGCAAATGGCTTTGGCCCAGTATACCCGAAGGAGCATCTCCACTCCCATCGTTCACTGAGGTCCAGCTCCGAGGGCCTTCTGGCGGTTCCCTCATTGCTAGAAGCGAGGTTACAGGGAACCAAAGAGAGGGCCTTCTCGGTAGTGGCGCCCATCCTGTGGAATGCCCTCCCATGAGATGTCAAGGAGATAAACAACTATCTGACTTTTAGAAGACATCTGAAGGCAGCCCTGTTTAGGGAAGCTTTTAATGTTATTCTGTTTTTAATGTTCTGTTGAAAGCCACCCAGAGTGGCTGGGGAAACCCAGTCAGATGGGCGGGGTATAATTAATATATTATTATTATTACAATGCTTTTCAAGTTGTTATATCACCTAAGCGTAACTTGAAGCTTGTCTTCATGTTACATGCCCAGTCATGATTTTCCAGGGTGGGGATGGGTTTGTGTTGTGACAGACAAAAACTTTCTCCATACAAACAGTCTCTTAGTCTGCACATGATCCCTTTCTGCAACACCCATGCATAGTATCAATTCAGTAGCTTGCACAACTCCCCTCCCCCAAATTTAATTCAGTAAATTTACTTCTTAGTAGACATGGGTAGGACTGCAGCTTTAATATTCTTTTTGGGGTTTTTAAAATCGGGTTATTGTTTTTGGTTTGATTTAATATGTTGTGGTCTTGTTTGTGAACCGCCATGAGATCTCCGGATATAGGGAGGTGTATAAATTTAATAAATAATAATAATGCTATTTAAAATATCTGTTAAATAAAACGGCACCCACTTCAAATGTTCTATTGAACATGTCCTGGGCTGTGATAGGGTTGCTTTCCCAATACAATAAAACTCCATCCTTTTTCATAAGAAGGAAGAGTCATGCCAAAGACATCTGTGCCTGTGGAAATTATGCTACTTTTTCATTTTGGAAAATTTCAGACTTTCTATGGTCTGAGGAAAGATGCCAATGATTGCATAATTGTGTTGTGTAGATGTCCCATAAAAATGTAGGTGAATGAATTACCCTTGATAACATTCTATATTGAAGGCATTTCCATACGTGGAAATGGCTCTAATGATGAGGTTGCAGAATCTGTGGGCAGTATTAAACGCTACGTTTTACTTAGAGTTGACCCATTGAAATTAAGGAACCCGACTTAGTCATGTTCAATACCACCCTGTGTGTTTACAGGTACCAAAGCATTGGTGGAACATATCTTAGGTCAGTTTGACCTGTGTTACAGTTCTTGGAAGTATAAAAATATGAGAAGGCTAGATTTTTCTCATATTGTCCCAATAGCCTTGTCAGGATTTTTAGGCATAGGGCTTTCACATAACTTTTGATGGATGTCCCTGTTTTAGAATGAAATACAAGTGAAGAACAGTGCTGTAGTAGTTTAGAGCACTCTGATTCCCCTCTAACAAAAGAAATGTTAGGGCATTGTCACACAAAATTGGAAACTCACTGCCAAATTAATAGTTTGCTCACTCTGTAGTATTTAAGTACAAGTATGCTTTGCCCAAATGCTTATATCTAAGAATGTAGGCTTTTGCTTCAAGCCAGAATTGGAACTCACTCTAAACAAGACTCCACTCTTTTATATGAGTGTATCTTTCAGTTATTAGTTACTTGCATCAGTGAAATGTTTTCATTCCTGTTTTCAGCATTCTGGTATCAGATGATCTTACCTCCTCACTTTGATTCGTCTTCATCAAAGAAGTATCCTCTGCTTATTGATGTGTAAGTTGAAGTACTTGACCATATTATACTTTATTACTTGTCCAACTGGGTGCTGTATGAAGGTGAAACGAAACAGCAAATGTAATTGTTCTCATGATCATCAGCTTGACTTGATATGGTTCAGGGAGGTTAGTCAGGCCAGTGGAGTTGTCCCTGCTGCTGCTGCTACTAGGTGAAATAGCTAATAGTAGATGACTATTTAGGGAGAAGAGCTAAATAGTTTACTAGCAACCCTTTCAAAGACTATCATATAAACATAAATGCCAATTTTGGCCTTTTAAACAACAACTACCCACCAAATTTTCATGTGGTCAAAGTGTCTTATTTCATGGTATCGATGACCTACGAATCCCCATGGGATCCTTGCTACTAAGATACTGCTACTCAAGGGACAGCCAGATCAGCAGCAACAAGTGAAGCAATTGCCAGGAAGGCCTCTCAGTCATCCCAAACTTAGGTGTATGGATGAAGAGAAACCAAGAGAGAATCCTTGGCTGATTTGAGAGTTCGCATTATTGCTTTACAAGCTTTTCATTTGTGCTGCTGCTAAGCAGTTTTTATGGCTGTTTCTTTCAAGATTGGGAAATGCAGAAGAAAATATTTTCTAAATAATCCGAAACAAAAGCAAAAATGGGTTTTCCCCTTCAAACTACAGAAAAGAAATTCATCGTGACTGCGAATGTTAAGGTGTGAGCTAAATCTTGTTTATCCTGATGTATGGTGATAATATTTCTCTTGAAAACCACGTGCTCTACAGCAAGGGAAGAAATCTTGATCTACGTGCACTCAAATGTCTTTGTAATCAAATACCTACGGTAGTTGTTGCTGACGCAGGAAGAACTGTTATATGCCTTCCATCAGGCTATTGAGGCTCCTTCAGAGCTCCCACATCTTGGGCAAATGGTGGCTATCTTGCTTCCTGGCTTTTAAATCTATTGGCAGAAGATGTTCTTTCCTCCCCCCTCCTTACCATGCAATAAATAAATAAATAAATAAATAAATGTCTAAATACTGTTGAACATGATCAGAACAAAATATTTGGTTGAGTTCCAAGCAATGAACTCCAGCCTTCCTACTCTTGGGAGAAGATTCCAACCCTCCCTGGTGTCTGCATGACTGTCAGGCTTACAGATATTAGCATCACATTATTCTTCATGGAAAAAATTAAGGCAATGCAAACATTTGTAATGTGAATGAGCATTTTATCCAGCGTAGGTTTTGCATTATAAACCCCACAGCTACCTCTATGAGACAAAAAAGAAAGATGCAAGGACTGTGTGAGCCTACTGCTGTTTTTGCTAAGCTTGTGTCAGCAATATATAAGGTAAAGGTAAAGGTACCCCTGCCCGTACGGGCCAGTCTTGACAGACTCTAGGGTTGTGCGCCCATCTCACTCTATAGGCCAGGGGCCAGTGCTGTCCGCAGACACTTCCGGATCACGTGGCCAGCGTGACAAGCTGCATCTGGCGAGCCAACGCAGCACACGGAACACCGTTTACCTTCCCGCTAGTAAGCGGTCCCTATTTATCTACTTGCACCCGGGGTGCTTTCGAACTGCTAGGTTGGCAGGCGCTGGGACCGAGCAGCGGGAGCGCACCCCGCCGCGGGGATTCGAACCACCGACCTTTCGATCGGCAAGTCCTAGGCGCTGAGGCTTTAACCCACAGCGCCACCCAGTCCCTTAATCAGCAATATATAGTGCCTGCCAATAACTAAGAACAATGAGAAGTAGCCTCAGGTAAGTTCTTAAATGTGACATTCCTAGAAGGTGTTGATTTTCCATTGCACTCACTGCTACCATTAGGAAACAAAGTACACAGGAGGTGCTCATTAGCTTTGAGGACAAGAAGTCAGGATTCTGCTGAAAACAGCTGGTTTGTTAATTCTCTTGAGCAGTAGACCTGAGCTTATTAAAATCAATTGAAACATTCTTACTGACATCAAGATATGATCTCTAGGGTACCGCCTAAAATTATATTACGAAGCTGCCTGCTTATGTTGGGTGAAAGAGTGGATAACTTTGGAAGATGCGGACTTATTAGATCTCGAAGGTGTAGATAATAGGTATGGCTGGCATGCCTACCTGTGGCTAGATAAAGGGAAAGTACATAAGGGGTTTACGAGTCACATAATTAGAGGCCCTCTTTATGAAGTTTGGAAAAGAAATAAAAATCTGTTAGAACCAAAAACACCCTGGTGGCTGTCCCCCACAGATATCCTATCATTCAAAAAAACAAATACGGAAGAGCAAGGCTTGACATATGAAGATCTATTGACAAGTTCCCATGAAGGCTGGAAACTAAGACCGTTTGAGGAGCTGAAAGAAAAACTGAAGGACTGGTTTCAATATCACCAGATTAATGCAAGATGGACGGAGGATAGGAAAGTAGGAATGAACGGGAAAAAATCAAAATTCCAAATAGAAATAATCGAAAGTAAATGTAAGTTATTATCTAAAATGTGTAACATCTTATTGGAAGACGATACAAAAGAGGTAGAAATCAAAGAAGTTACGGTAAAGTGGGCAAGAGATCTGGGATATAATATAGAACATGAGAAATGGTCGAAATTATGGAACGAGGGAATAAAATTCACAGCAAGTGCGGCAATTAGAGAAAACCTAGAGAAGATGATATATAGATGGTATTTAACACCAGAAAAATTAAATAGAATGTACAAGACTGGCAACAAGGCCTGCTGGAGATGTAAAACAAATGAGGGGAACTTTATACATATGTGGTGGACATGCGAGGGAATTAAAAGATTCTGGAACCAGATATATGATGAACTAAAAAAAATATTTAGTTACACGTTCCCCAAAAAACCAGAGGCCTTTTTGCTAGGGATGGTTGGAAAAGAAATACCGGAAAAAGACAAAACCCTGTTCCAATATGCAACAGCTGCGGCTAGAATACTTATTGCCCAAAATTGGAAAAACCCAACTTTACCAACACTGAAAGACTGGCAACTGAAACTATATGGCTTCATAGAATTGGCAAGATTGACGCAAAGATTAAGAAATCAAAAAAATACAAAGTTAAAAGAGGATTGGAACAAATTTATGGTATATATCGAAGGCAATTTTAGTAACTTACCAACTACAGTAGGTTTGATCTAAATCTTCTGATGTTATAAACTAAAAACCAACACCAGCTGTAAGATGAAACTATTAAAAGTAGGCATCTGAAATCAAGAGGGAAGGAAGTCGGTTTTAACAAACTGTTGTATGTGTTTTTTTTTGTTTCTCCTTTGCTTTTTTCTTTATCTTTTTTCTTTTTTCTTTTTCTTCTTTTTGTAACGCTTTCTTACTGTTGAATGTCATTTTTTAGACTTTGTTTTTGTAGATGTGTATGATGATGAAAATACAATAAAAAGCATTTAAAAAAAAAAAAAAAGATATGATCTCTAGGTCAAGCCACTGTGTGCAGTGGAAAAAACTCTTAACTAGAAAACAATTGCCGACTGATAGTTACTTTAAAAAAAGAATATGTGGACCAGGAAATTGTATTGTATGCTGCACAATTGGTTAAAAAAACAGTCTCCCATACTTATCCTGAACCTGCAAAGGCAGGTCAGAAATATAACAAAGGCACATTCACTGGATCTTGAACATATGCTCTTGGTTGCTTTCTTTCTCCACACATCTCTGCACATATTAATGCATTTGCATTAATTACCCTGCCTCTTCCAATTGTGGATTACAAAATAATTGCTTTTCATAGTACAATGAAAACAGAAATACTATATTTGCTGAGAATTGACTCTCTGAGCGAATATACATTAGTTGTAACTGGGTTTTCTATGATTCTATTGATTTATATTTTTTAAAGCTTAATGGTGTTACATAATTATCACTGGAATTATTAATTATTTGCCTACTTAAAATTTCAATGAGCAGTAATGAGCAAGGCCTTTTGCTTTTTAAAAAGTGGTTCTTGTTAAGTAATCTGAAGTCTGTTCTATAGTTTTTTAGGACAACATATGGAAAGAATAACGTGGCGGTGATTTTTAGATGGCTGGCATGTTTTAATTGCAGAAACTTTGGAAAGGTGCATAAAAGCAAATCTAGAACTAGTTAGTACTACTTCAGTACAAGCAAGAATAGTTCTTCCATCTTCTTATTTGGTGATCACTCGTAGCCGAGTAAGATTGTCTTCCATGACCATAGGTTTAACAGTGAGTCCATAAGTGATTGTGGAGGCCAGTTCTGGATCCACATGTCCCTCCACAGTGGGGACATAGGTTTCCTGGTGGGAGTTGAACACGGACAAACCAAGTAGTTCTTGAAATCTTAAATTCCAGTTGTATGTTCCTGTTTGTTTAGAAATTTAGTAATGCTGAAACAAATATAAAGCAGCTTGCAAAAGCTTACCTGTGACTTTTTTTATAGGTATGCAGGACCCTGTAGTCAGAAGGCAGATTATGCGTACCGGATTAATTGGGCAACATACCTTGCAAGCACAGAGGAGATTATTGTGGCTAGTTTTGATGGCAGGGGAAGTGGCTATCGAGGAGACAAAATCATGCATGCAATATATCGAAGACTTGGAACCTATGAAGTTGAAGATCAGATTGACGCAGCCCGGTAAGCACACCTCAACCCTTTCCTTTTAATGCTGCATGTTTAAGTAATCTTGTTGTGGGAAAGTGACTTTTGTATTTACTTACTATGCTATGCTGCTATGAAATCGTTACTTTGTTAGTGTTTGTTTGAAATGCATTCCTGTTTCTTAGCTGTAAGCCGCTTTGAGCAAGATTTTGTTTGTGGGAAAGTGGCATACAAATGAAAGTAATGAATGAAAGGGTGCAAATGTTAGGGAACAAGTAATACAGAAAATAAACTTGGGCAGTAAAGGATTTGTTCCATAGACATACGTACCAATGCTTAAAATTTATTATGTTTGTAATTTATCTGGGAAGAAGGGGCAGTTGGGCTAAAAACTGCTAGGGAGCAATTGAGGGGCAGAATAAGTAGTGCTTTCTCTTGAGTCTCTGTGTACCTCATTTATTTATTTTCTGTCTTTTTCTTAGGGCATTTGCTAAATTAAGCTATGTTGATGAGAGCAGAATAGCTATTTGGGGCTGGGTAAGTATTAAAGTTAACCCTCTTTGTAATCACCAAGTTAAATAATTAAAGAGATCCTAATGTAATTACGAAAAACATTTACACTTACTGGACCACTCTTATCTTGAGAAACAGAAAGCTATTTATGGATGTTTTGCTGCAGCTATGACCTAATAAGCATTAGCCTGGCAGTAAGTGTCCCTTTATTTCAAGCGTCATTACTTTGAACTTTCATTGAATATATTTATATGCCGCTTTTCATGAAATGTTACAAAGTAGAATACAAAAGGTGATGTAAAATACATAATCACAAGCAGCTAATAAAAGAACTGCACTATTAGAAAAGTCAACTCATAAGGACACTGGCAATATTGGAGATGGGGGGGATATAATACTCCACCCCATCACCATTTTTATCCCATTCCTCCTCCAGAAGGAGCCTAGAGTAATCATAAACAAACATCAGCCATAAATATAACAAATGACAATTCTGCTAGAAATATTGTCAGGAAGAATAAGAATGTTTTCAGATTTTTTAAAAGATGTTAATGGAGAAGGCAACCTCATTTTCACTAGGGATTTTATATAGAAATGTGTGTGTGTGTATAAATAAAATCAGGGTATAAGAATAGCAACAATGGACTCTTGATGTGTTTTAAGCAATAGGATTTATTTTCTCCTAGTCATATGGCGGTTATGTGACCTCCATGGTGCTCGGATCTGGAAGTGGTGTGTTCAAGTGTGGAATAGCTGTTGCTCCCGTGTCACGATGGCAATTTTACGGTATGTTCTTTTTCGAAATAAAATGGATAATTCCTCTGCAAAGCGTTGCAAAAATCATACTTGCAGCTGCTATATATATTCATAGGTATATTATCTTATTAAATTTGTATACTGCCCTTCATCTGAAGATTTTCACAACAGGGAAATTAAAAGTGCCATGAACTTGTGTGAGGGATTAACACAGTGTCTCTGGATCATAATTTCCATTAAAAAAAGAATAAAAAAGCAACTTGGAAGTGGAAGAGGAAAATAATCTGCTTAACCTTTAAAAGGCACAAAATCACTTAATATTTGAAATTTTACTATAATGCAAATGTCTGCATTTGCATTCCTCAAAAGTGCCATGTGTTCCAAAGTGTTTCAGGATCATTTCTGAATGTCATAAAATTCATTGGCACTGCTACTAACTTACTTCTACTTACAGTGAGCTTTAAAAAGAGGGGTCATTATATTTAATCCTTATCTGTTAGGAAATTTGTCACTGCTGATTTAATATGGTATTAGGGGTTGTTGTTTTTTAATTTAAAAAAAAATTGTCTACCAAAGCAGAGTTGGGAAACTTAATGCCCTGTTGTACCTATGTCTTTAACTCTAGTATTCAAATTATGGGATAGCCATAATTATGGGGTTCCATTTCCTTAGCTCTGGGTTTTTTGTTTCTTTTTAGAAATCTAAGGAAGAGGAGGATTTGGCTAAATCTGTTGGGAGATGGGGCTTGTGAATTTTTTTAAGTGTTCCCTATTTTTCCCCTTACGTAAGCACCATTTAAACTCTCCCCAATTCAGCAGAGAGTAAGGATAGGGACAAGGGTGGTACTGGGACGCGGGTGGCGCTGTGGGTTAAACCACAGAGCCTAGGACTTGCCGATCAGAAGGTCGGCAGTTCGAATCCCCGCGACGGGGTGAGCTCCCGTTGCTCGGTCCCTGCTCCTACCAACCTAGCAGTTCGAAAGCACGCCAAAGTGCAAGTAGATAAATAGGTACCGCTCCGGTGGGAAGGTAAGCGGCGTTTCCGTGTGCTGCTCTGGTTTGCCAGAAGCGGCTTAGTCATGCTGACCACATGACCCGGAAGCTGTACGCCGGCTCCCTCAGCCAATAAAGCGAGATGAGCGCCGCAACCCCAGAGTCGGTCACAACTGGACCTAATGGTCAGGGGTCCCTTTACCTTTACCTTAAAGGATAGGGCAGAGTGGTGGCAACACCATCCCAGGTTACAGAATGTCAGAAAGCTGCCACTGTATTTGTTTCATCCTTCAAAGCATTGAGTCAGAGGAGCTCAGGGTTGGTAGCAGTGGTGTCTGCCAACCCAGAACTCCCCTGATCATGCCACTGCCCCCATGAGAGGCAGCACCAATTGGAGGGCACCTCAATGCACCACTGCTGTACAGAGTAGCATTTACTACTAGGTGGGTGGGGGCGAATTCAACCAACAAACATTCTAGGACACTTCATTACTGATCTAATTGCATGTGATTACACAGTGCAATCAGGGTAGCGTTAGTTGAAATTTCTGAAGCGGGAGTACTCCAAATGCGGTATTGTGTTTGTGCAGACCAGAGACGGTCAATCTTTTTGAAAATAAAATTGAAAGAAAGGTTTGACCTCCTGAGGTGTGATCACGCACACCTTTCTTTGCCCTTCTGCTGCCTCTGTCAAAAAAGATTTTCCAGGTTTTTGAAACAATACCAAAACCTGTTCAGCAGGTGTGAAAAGCAGCATGACTGAACAAGCAACAATTCACTCCTTCAAATTGCCCACAATTGTGTCCACCTGTTGGAATTTACTGAAACTAGAGAACTTCCCCACCTCCAAATAAGACACACCTGCCCAATGCTGGTGTAGGGCAGTGGTGACCTGTGTCTCTGCCCTTAAGGAAAAGGCCAGAGTAGGGGGAGCTAGCAGCATGGTAGCAGGGTGGAGTGAAGGGTCCGATATAACTCTGGATATTAGTAAGCTTCAGCGTATGAAGACTGGGAACATTTGTAGGGTAAAAGCAGCGCTGTGCTGAAACCTGCCCTCCAAAGCTTTCCTGGTCAGTAAAAGAGGCTTTTTGTTTTTCTTCTGTTTATTTGTTTTGCGTGGGTTGCTTTAGGAATTATATTTTATCATTGTGAGGTGATTGGATAGTGTGCATGTGTATTTATTCTTCTTACCACTGAACATTTTCCAGCTCTTCTGAAGCATTCCCAGTAGCCTATGAGCTCAAAAAAGTCCTAGGACAGGTGTTGCCATATGCTGTCCCAGGTGTTTTCAACTGGGGAGACTGGGGAGGGTGGCTACTGAACACCTGAGATCAATGTACTCACTGATTTTAAGGGAAGCCTTGCAAAAAGAGAGAAATCTTTCTGCAGTGAATGGCAGTAGGCAAGTATCCCTGCCTTCTTTACTTATAGGAAAGCCCAGCTGAGGATGTCAGGAAGTTTTCAGGAAATGTGGGGAACTCAGGAAAGTTGCTGAGTGCAGGCTACTGTAGAGATGATTTGTAGAATGATAGAAAGGATGCTCATGAACAGCTCTCGGCCACCTCAAAAGTAAGATATGTTCAACAAAAACTCCACCCCACCCACCAGAATTTCACTGAAATTTTATCTCCCATTTGATAATTTCTGGATATAAATTTGTTCCTTATGAATTAATAGGGAAAGTTCGGGGGGAGGGATGAAAGAGAATTTTTTGGCACATTGCTAGGTGAGATTGATCCCTTGCCTTTGCAAAAACCAACAACAACAAAAAACCCTTAAGTGACCATCTGCTATGTTTGTATAGACACTTAACTGTTCTGTTTGTTCTTGATTGCTACAGTAGCCTGGGAAAGTGGAGGCCTCATCTTCTCCCAGTCATGAGGACAAAGTGGCAAAAGTAGAGGAAATGGCTTGTTATGAGCCTATGTATCAGGTTAGGAGGCCAGAAAGCAGAAGGGTTAACTGCCTATATATGATACATGACATCTCTCCCCCCTCCTCCTGTGAAGTTTTCTGACAAAAATGGAAATATATCAAGGCAATAAAATGTGCATGTATAGTATGAATGAGTTGGGTTTGTGTAACTGGGTTAATAAGTTCATAAGAGCCTAGGAGGGCCAAAGGGTGCAGACTGTGGAAAAAATAATAATGCTTTATCTGTAACATCTGGTAATCTTGCTGCTTGGAAATTGGTGTCTACTGACATCTGATGTCCTGGTCCGGGGTTACTCACTCAACTTGTTTCCATTTTCTTCTTTTGTTTATCTTGACTGTTTCTTCTTTTCCTCCTTGACTTGCATGTTGTATGCCAATCTGCCCTTAAAATAATATCATTTTACAATACTTCTTTGCATTGTCTCCTCTCTCCCCCCCCCCCCCAGATTCTATATATACTGAACGCTACATGGGCCTTCCTGAAAAAAGTGATAACCTGCCTTACTATGAGGTAAGCATGTAACCCCTGGTAAACCCTAGTCCTTCCCACCTCATGTAGCTACTAAGCTCCCTTTTCACCTTCCCATCCCCATTTTTGAAGCCATTTCTCTCTCCTATTCTGCAGTCCCCCTTTCAGCCCTGTTTTAATCTTCAGACCATAACCTTGCACATAGAGCACTGTCATGTTAACTGCCTGGATCTCCCCCCCCCCCACCATTCTGAACCCATCCCTCCTGTTCTGCAACCCTCTTTGTATTCCCATTTGTACCTCCACTTCCACTGAAGAGACAATCTGTTGTTTGTCTGTCTGTGAAAAAAACTTGAGGTTAGTTAAACCATGGCTTAGTGTTATGTGTGAAGCAGACCAACACCGGCATGTAGAGCTTAGTTTTCACCAAAGATTGAAAGTGAGAGATGTGGGGCAGAGCACAGGGAAAGAAGGTGCTGCTAAACATTCACCCAAACGACTGTGTAAATCTGGTATCTGTCGTGGTAAAACTGGTATCTGTTTTTATTAAAGGACTCATTATAGTACTAAAAACCATGAAGCAGAACAAATTACTGTGTGGCTTTGGGCAAGTTTTTCCCACACCCTGTCTGTATCACAGAGTGGTTAAGATAATGAAATAATCCTGCATACTCTGCCCTAATCTCATCTGGGTGAAAATGAGATGCTAATAAATAGTATTAGGTGCAGATTGCACAAACTACAAGCCAGAACAAATTGTGCACAAATCTGGATATATCCACATAAAAGTATGTACTTGAGATCTCAAGTCTGATAGTTGTAGGGGCCTTTTTTCTCTCCTTTTTGTCCCTTTTAGGAGATAAAATAACAAAAATGGTGGGGAATCCTTGATACCGTAAAATGAGTTTTGGACCTTTTTGCTGCCTCCCCTTCTGTCAGCTATCTCCGTGATTTGTGGACTCTGTGTAAACTTCCTCATCCAAATAGTTTTGACGTATCACCAGCTTCCTCCCTGCTCCCAACCCCAGTCCTTATTACTTTTCTATTTTGACTTCCTGTTTGCTGAACATCTTGGGGTTCTGTTCAGGCAGCCTGAGGGGTAGCAGATCCGCACGGCAATTTTGCAAATGAAAAGTCTCTTAACTTGCTACAGATTGAAATGTTAGTGCTCTGGGTGCACAATGTCACTCTGCAACTTCACGGCACAGATGGCACCAGAGGACTGTATCATCCTTTTCTGCCAGGAGTCGAGTTTTCTTGGCTCGGCATCTATTGCTGGCAGTGTCCACGTTGAAACTGCCAGTACCAAAGAGCTAAAGGTTTCCAATGTGTTACTCAGAGGATTAAATTGGAGAGGCTGCAAACTAGGAGGAGGGAGGGGTACATATACTGATTTGACTGTTTCAGTGCACTTTGTTCAACTCATGTTACAAGAGTCAAGTGGGAGGGGGAAGGACTCTTCTTGGCATAAGAAGTTACTAGGGTGGATTTCTCTCTTCTCCTCCATGACCCCCAATATCTTTGTTCTACGATAACCATGTTTCCGCCTCCCTCTCCAACTAAGCAGGTCACCATGTTTAGGATTATATCCCTCCTCTATTCAAGAATTAAACATGGGGGTAAATTTGATTCAGTTCACATTTCACAGCTGATCTATCCAATTTGCGATTTCTGAAACAACAAGCAACCCGAAACATAGCCACCTTTTGAAATTTGCCCTTCCTTAAATTTTGCAATGTGGTTCTCCAGAGAAGTAATGAGTTCCAAAATGCATATACTAGGGTAAACTGTGCATGAAAATGCATTTACTTGTGAAAATGGCAAACAAAAATACATTATATTAAGGGGAAACTGCTTTGGGGGAATAATGTGTGCATTGGGCAAAATGTGTGTATGAGGAGAAACTCACACAAAAATACTGATAAATTTACCTGAGGACTCACTCACTCACTCTCTCTCTCTATATATATGGCAGACCAATGCAGAGCATCAAATTTAAGAACAGAAAAATGAGAAGTGAAGAGTAAACAAGATTGACTAGGGATGGGTGAATCCGTCAAACATGTTTTTTTAGGTGGCGGTTCCTTCTAAAAGTGATCAAGGAAGAGTCCAGTCAGATGGATTAATTGTAGCACAGTTACACTTTAGTTGCTGCGGCTAACCATACTAGAGAGGCAAAAAAGAGGCACCTGGGATTATTTTACCTGGCCATCTCATTTGCTCTTGGCTTTCCACAAGATCCATAGGATTCAATGAAGGAGGATGTGGTGTGGGGAAGTAACAGTTCAGCAATGGCAAGGTACTGGGAGTGGAAATAGGATCTGGTCCTTGCAGAGCTGGACTAAAGAGTCAGGGCTCTTAATCCCCAGTTGTAAACTGCCAAGGAATGGGACTGGACTGGATGCCAGTGCAAGGAACACCAGCAAGGCAAAAGTTTGACCTTTAAAAAAAATAAAAATTAAAGCCTGTGACAACGGCAGTACCAATTTTCTTGGAACCTAAATTAACTGAGGAAGTGTGCTGTAGGGTGACAGTCTAGTCCAGGCACCCCCAACCTTCGGCCCTCCAGATGTTTTGGACTACAATTCCCATCATCCCTGACCACTGGTCCTGTTAGCTAGGGATCATGGAAGTTGTAGGCCAAGACATCTGGAGGGCCACAGGTTGGGGATGCCTGGTCTAATCACATTTATTTTCATGTATTCTTTTTTAAAAAAAATCAAGCCACAGCATAAAATGTAAGACCTGTATAAGTGTTCATAAGAAGAACAAAAGAGCAAAAATCAAGGCATGCCAAATTTCAGTTTTGTATACAGTCATTCTTGAATTCAGAAAAGAAAATGGATCCAAGTGATAAGGTTGTCTTTTATTCTTCCCACTGCTACTCCTAGCCCCAGCCTTGGCCATATATCAACCTTCTCTTCAGTTATCAAACCAAACCAAACCAAACAAGTAGTAACTTGAAGCTGGTGCTGGTGAGGCAGTATCAGTGCCAGAATAAGCTTAGTCAGTTTTGACTGTATGTGCCCTCATCTGGTTCTTGTAATCTAATAGTTACAGAGGCAGAATTCATTTCTGTGAAGGTGTCACTTTCCCTCTCAGCAACCAGCAGTAAACCACCTCTGTGTTGCTGTTAAATGGGTTCTCTGCTTAGATGAATATGCAAGGGCATCTTCAGGCAATCTTCCCTAACCTGGTGTCCTCCAGATGTTGTTGGAACTACTACAACTACCATCATCACTGTCCAGTGGTCAGGTTGGCTGCAGCTGATGGGAGTTTTCTAGCCAGCAACTGTTATTGAGAGGTGGGGGTAGAATATAGCCTAGAAGACTGATCTGGGACCTGGTTCATGCATGCATGTACATCACTTGATTAACATGCACTTGATGCCTGGCCACTGAGTGTGTGAACTTCCATTGGAAGCCATTCTTGTTTTGAGAAGATGTAGGGTGTTGTGACAATTCTGTCTGTGGTGTGATTATCTGAGACGGCCTTTTTGCATGTGCAAGTCATAGCTTGATATGGCAGTTATCAGATGACAAAACATGTGTGAACCAGCCCTAGGAGAAGAGCAGGCTTGCTGTTAATCTTAACAGGATGCTTACCCTCCTTAACGCACAAAAAACTGCACTTGTGCTGAAACATCAGCAGTAATAAGGCCTGATATTTTGTATGTATCCGGAGGCTTGCATGTGCCTAAGGAGGTTAATCCTAAATTGCAGCCCTGTCCATATTAAACAGCTTTGTAGAGGAGAGGAATGTGATGAGGAAGCTCAGTTGCGGTGTTGTGTAGAAAAAGCAAGGAAGGACACCCAAAACAGTAAAAACTGTGTGCACCACCCCAGAAACAAGAGAATGCCTGAAGGAAACTGGACTGACATGTTAAGAGCTGGAGGGGAGGGGGAGACAAAGCTGATGATTTGGGGAGGGGAGGAGATGGTGATGTCATAGGCTACCAGGAGAGCGTGCACCAGGGGGGACTGTTAAACTTGTGAAAGAGGTTGTTTTGCAGCTCTCTCTGAATTTGAAATGCTGTTGGCAAGTATTTGAAGCAGTCATAGATTTGGCAATCTTCTGCTAGCAGATTTGAAATGTTCAGTCCTCAAGAACTGCTGCATCATTAGGTTATGCAAAACAGGGTACAATTTTGTAAATATGCCATCTTGTACTGATATGACATTTGTTCTATTATCCAAGAAATATGCCGAAGGGAGAGAGACCTTCAGATTCCAGCCAAATGTTAACTTGTTTGTTGAGTGCTGATAAAATGTTGACTGCTGTGTGATCTTTTCACAAAGCCAGTTCCCCTTGCAGTGGCCTTACAACTAAAGTGTAGCAAAGGGCAGCAGAGAATTTCTGCACTTGGGTTCATGCAAACTATATAACCATGCAACAAGATTTTTCCCTACAAAAGATTCTATTTCACTTGTATCCCTTGTAACTCTTGGTTGGGAGCATGGAGCTCAGTTCCCTTCTTGTAACTATGGTGTAGTTTATTCCATAAACAAACACTAATGACTAACACCTGGGAATGGTTGGTGACTGAATTTTTGTGTTACTTGATTTTTGGGAGCTATCTATACAAGAGCTTGCTGACTGCCAAGAAGTGAGAAAAAACGAGGTCAGAGACTGAATAGTTGTTTGCACGTGTTTTTATTGTTATTTTGGCTTAGATGCTCTAGATTACTTCATCATTTCCCATCCAAAGCAATGATGCACAGCTTCACTAAGTCCACACGAGGGACCATCAGGGAACCATATGGGAAGACAGTGCAAAAACACCTGTGTAATACCTCTTTTTTTTTTTTTTAAAGATGCTCAGTGCAACATGAGAGAATGAATGATGTTCTTATGTATCTCTGGCTGCAGCCTGCATTTCCCATTTCTGGAAAGAGGGCACATGCCACACTGAAGAGATGGTCAGCATACCCTGCTTTGACATCACTGGCTTTTAGCTTTGAGGATAGATTCCATATTTGCTCTTTCCCCTTTGACAAGGGGATTGGTGCCATCAAGCTCAGCAGGCAGATCAGTGAAGATTCAGGTGATTTCCAGCCCAACAGTAGCTCCTAGAATAGGCTGTGACAAGTGAATTCAGGTACTTGGTGGCCCATTTTAATGCTAACAGCAAGTGTGGAGAGAATCTGCTGGAGGATGTGATATCTGATTTTTGTTTCTCATGCCATGTACCATTTCTTACACAGTGGTATCTCTGGTTGCGGACAAGATCTGTTATGGAGGTCCGGCCGGATCCCAAGGTTTTCGCAACCGGAGAAACCACTTCTGCGCACACATGTGTGGCGATAGAGCGCTTCTGCGTATGTGCAAATATACTTCCGGGTTTGCCGCTTACGTATCCCAAAGTTTACGTAACCAGAGGAATATGTAATCGGAGGTACCATTGTATGCAGGTCTGCATCAGGGCCACCCTACCGTTAGGCAAAGTGAGACAGCTGCCTCAGGTGGCAGATGTGGAGGGCCGGACAGCAGCAGCCCGTTTTCCCCCTAGGAACTGTAAGCTAGCCTGCTGTCCCCAGTTGGAGATCCTGTGGAAGATACTGTCTCTGTACCATTGTTAAGACTCTGCTACTAGTCCTGTTGGATTCTATCCATGGAATGAGAGGGTGCCATCTTGCCCTTGGAACCACTCAAAAGCAGACTACAACTGAAACTTCTGGTTGTTTGTTTTAGAATTCCACAGTTATGGCAAGAGCGGAAGAGTTCCGAAAAGTTGACTACCTCCTGATCCACGGAACAGCAGATGGTGAGCTGCTCTTAATTCAATATCCTTAGATATCATACATTTGTAGTTTTGCTCCTGACAAATCAGAAGCACAATGGGGCAGCATAATAATGCAACCTTAAGGACAGTTCTGTTTGTGCATGTTTATTAGCTGGGCTGGAGAGCTGTGGTCCAGCTCTGGTCATTGGGTTCCCTGCTCTATCTATGGCTTAGCAGATGATATTTTGAATTTATGCGTGGTATTTTCTCTGTCCTTCCCAGATAATGTTCACTTTCAACAATCAGCCCAGATTTCAAAAGCGCTGGTTGACGCACAGGTGGATTTCCAAGCAATGGTACGTGCTAAGATGCTTGCTAGGCATACTGTTTGCATTCTAAACTACAGTGGTACCTCTGGTTATGAACTTAATTCGTTCCAGAGGGCTGTTCCTAACCTGAAACCGTTCTTAACCTGAGGTACCACTTTAGCTAATGGGGCCTCCCGCTGCCGCCGCTGCGCAATTTCTGTTCTCATCCTGCTGGGGTAAAGTTCTTAACCCGAGGTACTACTTCCGGGTTAGCGGAGTCTGTAACCCGAAGTGTTTGTAACTCGAGGTACCACTGTATGGGGCAGCGTTTACAAAGCGTGTTTTGAACTACTCACCCTGAACTAAAGTGGAATACATGGGGGCACCCATATTCTTCCCCACAATGGAATTTCCTAGAAACAACAATGCACCATGATGTATGCATTATTAGGGCTCGCCTGAGATATTTTGCCGTTGTAGGCAAAATGCTCCAATGCCAGCCCTGCCCCCCACAGGTCCAGGCCTCCTGCCCCCACTGTTGTACCCATGCTGCCACTGGCCCCGCCACTGTAACTGTAGCATCACTTGCAGCTCTGCCTATGCTGCTGCCAGAATGCAGTGGCGAGGATGCAGTGGTGAGGTGGGCCCTGGCAGCAGTGGAGGTAGGGAGGCATCGGATCTGCTGTCTGAAGCAAATGGCTTTGCTTTGTCTCACTGATAGGCCTCCCCTGAGCATTGTTCTCACAAAACGAGGAGGCAAGCTTTTTGTTTTTAAAAGGGGAAATTTTCTTTTGAATTCCCTTCCTCCATTACTGAGTGTTCCTAGCCAACAGTTATTATTTCAAGTTACCAGGAAAAAAACCCAATTTGACATATGGGGACTTTTGTCCTCTTTCTTTCTTTCTTTCTTTCTTTCTTTCTTTCTTTCTTTCTTTCGAGGAGGGAACCTGCTACTTTATTTTCAGCCTTCCAGCCTCCTGAGAGTGAGAACTGGCATATCCATTCACTCATAACCAATTAAACTAACTTTTCTTCAAAACATTATGCTAGAACAGTCATGTTAAAACCAACTGGGAAGTCAGATCTGCAAGAAAACAATGTAAACCACATCCTACGGAAGCCAGTGGCAAGGTGACCCATATCCTTAATAATGGGCACAATTTCGTTAAGTTAGACAGACTGGATTTAAGCACGCTTAGCCCAGACACACAGGGCATTTGACCAACTTTAACATTTCAAGTAATTTCACTGTAACCTTGAAAGGAATTTTGCCATTTGGTTTCAGCACCAACAAAAGCATCATCTCTGTTTATCCATCTGAAAGTGGTAGCCTATTTTATGCCGTATTGTGAAATGTATTTTCTGCTCTGATCATAAGGCTTGGGGGTGGGGGTGGGGGTTTGGAAATAGAAGTAAGAGCAGCAGCATCAACAGAAACCTCTTGCAGCGTTGCATAAATTGTGTTTCATACCATATCTTTCTCTCTCCCTCTCCAGTGGTATACAGATAAAGATCATGGCATTGGAGGATTGGCCCATAACCATATCTACACCCATATGACCCACTTCATCAAGCAGTGTTTTGCGCTGTCATAAGACTGGGAAGCCTCTTTGCTTTGCTCACGCTGATAACCGGTTTGTGAAGTTATTTCTGGGGTAGGTGGGAAACAAGAGCACTTTCCTCTTTGTCTTCCATTGAACTCAAGACAGTAAAATTTGATTTCTATGGATACTTGAATGAGATAATCATTTTTGCAATTCCTTTTTACCACAGTCCATTGAATATGAACCAAAGATCTGCAGGTCTCTTGTCACACAAGCAAGAGCTGACCTGACCTCCCCCCACTCCCTTCTCTGTGTCTCAATTAGACAGTGAGGGGAGCAAGAGTTTCCCTTGTGCAAAACTCAGGGCACAAGGCATGTGTGCCAGAACTGTTGGAAGTGCTGTAGTCTCATTGTTTCTTTTTAAGTGACTGTTGCTCTTTTGAATCAGATTAAATTGGATTTACACATTATTTCATTGCAATAGGAGAGGGGGGGGGAATGCAATACTTGAATTTCTGCTTGATTGTCATACACAGTAACTTTAGCATTAAATGATCATTCCAGCAGATAGGATTTAGGTTTTATACGGAGGACACTGAAAGTGAGAATACTTGTCTGAACCTGAGCTGCAAACCTTTGTGTAAACATTCTGTTGATTTGCAGCCAACTGTCAGGAAGGGCAGAAAGCAGATAAAATGTGGATCTGTTTTCAGGATCTCTCTGGCTTTTTAAAAGTTGTTAATAGATGCTGGGAAAGGGGTTTTGAAAATCCTTTAACTGCTCAGTTTCCCCAGTACTCCCCCCCCCAAAGTTTCTGTTAGCGCCTTTAAAAGCCAAGGAAGTAGTTTGGAAGTCATATACCCACCAGTAAATATAACAGGGTGTCTGTCTGTGTGTTTCACTAATGTCAAGACTGGAATCAGTAATTTCAAAGCTGAAGTATTTGATGGAAACTCAGAACTTTTAAGGCACACAAATAATCTAGAATAGCTCTAAAGCAAATTCTAGAATCAGCACCACCTCATGGTGCTTCTTCCAGAACTTTTCTTTTTATTAAAAAACAACAACCTCTTAGACATCTTGCCGTACTAAGTAGTAGATAAATTTATAAACTGCCATCATTTGGTAACAAACCTCTAAAAATGGAATTGTTGCCAGCTGCTCAGGCTCCCCCTCCTGCATTCAGACCCAGGAGTGGCTCATCTGTTCCTTACACCTCTTTTCTAGTGAATGATGCCAGATCCCACAAGTTGGCTGTGGCAGAACACTTTTCAGAATCAGGAACAAGTGCTTATTTATAAAGTAGAGCTCCCATCCAATTGTTTTAGGTACCATCAGCATCATTTTTCCAAAGGACCAACTCATTGCAACGAAAATGTGATCATACCTATACATGCCTTAGATTTTGAAAGCACGACTATGCAAGTGATTTTACCAAGAGCAGTATTCTGGGTAGCAATCTTCTTGATAACACCAGGGCTTGAGTTTTGTGAAGCTTCATACCACTATTCGCCAATGTGCCATGGTTTTTTCCCATTTTATATGCAAGGTAAATTGTCGACACAATTCCATGAGTGTGCAGGTCTTAAATGCAATAAAGTCATATTTGTGATATGTGGGACTATTTCTTGTGTGTTTTATTGGAAGTTAGCCGTCAGATATATTAATCACTTATTTGTTAACTTTTCCACTAATTGTGAGATTGCTAACCCAGTAAAATATTACGAACATTCTATAATTGTGACAGTTCCTATTTGTTACTTTAGCAAAGTGTATCACGAGAGCATTATGTTAGCACCAGCTCCACTTGTGGTTGTTAGTGGCATTAGGTGTGAATTCAAAACAGGCAAGAATGGGAGGTGAGGGAGCCCTGGCACTGAGAAGAAAAACCAAAGGTCTGGGGAGGCACAGTACAGAAGACAATGCATCCTTATAACATTAAATAAAGCCAACGTTGATGAATTTAACATCTATCTTTTCTTTCTGTCAGTCTATATTAAGGCAAGGATGGGGGAAGATCAGTAGCATATGGTATTTTCTATACTAGCTATATTCCCAGAATAAACTTGCATTTGGATGCCTGGATTTTAAAGAACAAACTGTGGTGAACACAAGGCAGACCCATACCTTTTCCCATTCATGGCTTGCTTTCACTAGATCAGGATAACTGTACTCTTCCTGCACAGTGGGTAAAAAACAGCAAGCATCATAAATATAAGCATGGAGAATAGTTAGGATAAATATTTTATTTCCATGTAACAGCTCTTAAGATGTGAAAAACACAAGTAATTCTATTCACATATACACTTTACTTAAACTTTTGTAATAAATTACATCCAAGAAATTCAGCAGTTGTGACCAGGAAATATGAAATTAAAAGTAAATAGAACACTACCATTTGCATTTTATTATTACTTCTTTGTGTGATTTCAGAATGGAATAGCAAAATTCACACAAAAATACAGAATATGTAAATAATAATTAAAAAAACCAACCTCAAAAATACTGAACGAAAAATGAAGAATGCCATTAAATGCGCTGATTTATTAGTATCAAGGAAACTATTCAGATGAAATTTCTGTATTCAGATGAAATTTCTGATTTTCCTTTGATCAGCAACTTATTAAAAACACCAGCAGTCTCTTTCCAGGAACAAATTGTGTTGCCTTGCTATGCTAGACTCACCTCACCACAACTGGATTGCTACAACTACAGTAACAAAACACTTTATTCTCAATGTAGCTTCTCTAAATTTACACATACAATTGTATTAAACTAAACTTTTGTTTGGGGTGTGTGTGGGGGGGGGGAAGTAGCACAATTTGCATCATATGAAATTGGATTATGCTAAGCAGAATCTGATAAGAGAACAAGCTGCGGTCCAAAAATAGCATTAGAAGCAATGCTTTCTGTTATGTCCATCTGATTTAGCCTAATTTTGGCACAAGAGCAGCTGGTGTAATGTTACTGTTTGAAGTAGAAGGCATATGGAGATGGAAAGCCCAGATTCACACTCTGCAGTCATTGAACAATGACAGCTTGTGCAGATGCGTGTGGTGCATTTCTCAGGCCCGGCCCTGCCGAAGATGACCCTCTTCAGTTTTCACTGGTGCTGTGGTTTGCTGCCTGTGCAGATGCTTGCTTGCCCAAGTGTGCACTGACAAACTATAGACCTCTTTCCAGATGCAACACTGCTGTTGTTTGTGCCGCATTAACTCCCCAGGGCTGGTGTTCCATGCAAATCCTGTCTGCTATCTCCACGTGGATGGCAGTTGTTGATGTCCCCTTAACCTTTAGCTCTGCATTTACAGCAGGAATAATGCTATCTGTTCTACCTCGCAGAGACGACTAGGGGAAAAAACTCCATTAGAAAAGTGTACTCTACCAAAGGACCGGGATTATTTTCTTCAGGACTCCCTAGTACTCCCTACAGGTGCCATCCAGGGGACCAGTTTTTGTCATCTGATGAACCAGCGGCAGCTAGCATGGGCTGAAGCATCCCGTAGGTGAACTTGCATGGATCAGATGTGGAGAAATGGGAACCCTACAGATGGTGGGCTGTAAGTCCCACCATCCCAGACCATTTGGCTACACTGCCTGGGGCTGATGGCAGTCTAAGTCTAACACCACCAGGTAAGCAACAAGTTAAAGCCATTTCCAAGTTGCCTTCATAAAACGGAACCATGTCCCATTCGGCTCTGGGAATTTGTTGCATGCTTGTGCACACATGCACACACACACACACACACACACAAGGCCATGAAATTCACCAACCAGATGAGAGAAAGACACACAGTCTTCTGCACATGTGATTGAGCTCTGGCACATGTGAGCTGCCCATACACTTCGTAGAAGAGCCTGGTTTCACATGTGCAAGAGCTTTGAGTGCCAGTACAAGCTGAACGGGGTCTTCAAGGGAGGCCGATTTTCACTCCCCACTAATCTTGCACAGAATTCCCTCTATAGTTCTGCTGCTACAAGCTGTGTAGAGCCATGCACATGACTGCGGAACCCAGCTAAGGATTAGGTTAGGCAACTTTGAAGGTACAAAAAGCAGCCTTTCTGAGATCTGCAGCAATTCCCTCGACACAGAAAGCCCAAAGGAATTTGTTCCTGGTATTCGAAAGCACTGGTGCATTTATAAGATCTGATTTTGCATGGAATAACCAATCAGCACCCCTCCAACAAAAACCACAACAAAAACCACAAGCCTGTTAAAAACTGAAGACATATCAAAAAATATCTATAATACTGTCCTGCTTTTATTCCATCTTCTCCCACCCTTGCCTGCAGCCCACTCTACCCTTCTCTCCCAGGGAAGCACAGTGGGATGGCGAGTTACCTAGTTTTATAAAGATGCAGACAGACTGCTCTGCTCTGTCCACATTCTACTCCAGCAGGAGTACCTGTGCACACGGTCATGGGGGCAAGCCAGATCTACAGAGGGGAAGTGTGATTGACTACTCCATTGAAGGCAAGGGATGGGTGCCTTGCTGCCCCATGGCTCTCTGTGTCAATAGCTAAAACTGGCCAAGGGTAGGCTCCACTGAGCCCTACTGGTATCCTTTCCCAGCATATGAAGCTGCATGTGGGAGAGGAGCTGGATCCCGCCCAGGGTTTGATCTTGCTATTTGGCTAATAATACAAATTTAGGACCATAATAAAATCTACAGTCTATTTTTTTTATTTAAAAAAAGTCTTCATTCCAAACATATGGAAATGCATGCCTTTTGTTTAGAAATTTAGCTAAACAACTAACAAAGGCCAAGTTCCTTTTTTCTTTTGGCAAAACGGGCTTTATGCCAATAAACTTGCCCTCTGAAAATTAGGGTCAGAACTCCCAGTCACTTCAACGGGATCATGATATCAAAGTTAACTGACAGCGGCAGACAATTCAGCCAAGTTTGGAGCACATTACAGTCCGGTTGATATGAACGGAAGAGTTGAACAGACTCCTTGCTCTTCCCCTGAAATCAATATGACTTATAAGTGCTTAACTTTGCCTAGACTTTTGTCTAGAATTTATTGGAAAGAAAAAAGCAATTTTTTAATTAAAAATAATAATAATACTAGCATGCATTTGATGACAGAATGAAAAGAACCCCCTAGCAAAAATATAGGTAGGATTTATCTCTGGATAAACTCGATGCCTGCCTATGACTAGACAAGTGCCTAACATCGCATAGGAATTGAAGGGCAAGTATTCAGAGGTGTCAAGCAATGGCCCAAAGACCACCCTTGATGAGGGAGTGGAAATCTTACTGCCCATCTCTGTAAGGAATTATAATACAGTAAGCTAGGGGGAAAAAGTGGATTATTTACCACCACAATGCAGCTGTTGGACTAACCACTGCAACATTTAGTACAGTACAGTATAAGATATTGTAATAACAGCTTGCATTCACAACAAATACTGTATGGATATTGCACATCGATGGATGTGGCATTCCCCGCCCTCCCCAACAAGATGAGAGCATGTTAACGATATCCTATATAACTTTATATATTATATTACTTTATCTTTACATATAAATTTAAATATTAAATATCCAGTATTAAATCAAGGAAAATTGCACAAATATAGGGTCTGATCCTGAAAGTCATACACGCATACACACCCACACACATACACCCACACCCACACATACATACATACAAGCCATGATTTTTAACTGGGAGTGGGGGCAGGACTTCATTCTTCTGGTTAAAGAGTTCGCAGGGTTGAGCCATTTCTCGTTTAAAAATAACTCTCAAAGCTAACATTTCTTTTGTTATCTCGGATCTCCTCAAATAGCTGGCAGAAAGCTAAGCTATAAAAAGAACAGGATGGGGCTGTGGGGGGGGGAAGCTGTTTTCAAGTTTGTTTGTCTGCTGAGATGGAGAAGCTATGAAAATATGTTGCACGGGCAAAGAAGGAAAATGCAGTCCAAGGCTACTGAACAGAGAGAGAGAGAAAAGTTTGAAAGGAGACACTGTTCACTTCTTGAATGGATGACATAGGTTGAATCAGCTGGATCCCCCCCCCCACACACACACACAAGCATGGAGGGTACAGGATTCTCTCACTGGCTAGAGTTAATTTCTGCGCAGATTAGGGCCCAGGCGAAAAGCAGACAGCGAACCAAAGCACGTATTGCACTACTTACATTACCAGTGCTACTTTGGGATGAAAGACAGGTTGTACAACGAAAGGATCAAATCGCGTACAGGTTTATGATTGTGGCACTCCTCGCATCTGTTTATAAAAATAAACTGAAGAGCAAGTCATAGACAAGTCTCGCGGTCCACACCTTTCCCTGAGTCAGCTTTCTTCTCTTTTCGGCTTTCAGTGCTAGGTTGGGGGGGGGGGGAGGAGAGAAAAAGAGGAAAAGTTTTGCTGTTGCACAGTGCCACTCATCACAATTTACTTTTTGCTTTTTTAAAATAATGGAGGGGGGGCTGGGGAAGGATCCACCACTCAAGCCATACTGCTTGCCTTAGCTTTTCATGCTGCCATGTACAGTCTAGGGAAGCGAGAGCAGAAATGCCACTGTTAGGTATGCATGTATGGTCATGAAGAAGGCCTGCCAACATCATAGATCAACAGGAAGGCAAAGTAGAGAAGAACGACAACAACAGAGATACCAAACGCAAGATTGATTGGACGTACGAATCAGTGAGCATGCAAGCAAGAGAGAGATCATGACACGGTTTAAAGGGCACCCGTTTCCTTTGCAAATGATAACCAGTCATGTGCTTTAATGCCAGCATTTTATGTTGCACAAACAAGAAGATGGGTAATCGGTTGGTTGTACTGTAATCTGCACAGTCATGAGCAAACACATGACTTGGACTGAGCTTGCCTGCAGATAGGGTTTGGAAGACATGCTTCTGAGCACCCAGTCTATGTGTCAAAATGCTAAAGAGGTGCACCATCAGCTAGTATGCACACCTTTTACTTATGCCTTCCAAAACAAAACTCAAAACACCACCCTCCTCTATCAAAAGGCTTAGGCTGCATCTTCACCTTATTTTCCTTTTAATTCATTTTCATTCAGATCATGTGGGTCTCCTTCTGCTGCTTCTCATGGGTTTGCAGAAGGCACCACTGAGTGCAACACAAGATTTCCTTGTAAGGGCAGGATGCCTGCTTTCAACAGTTCAGCTGCTCCTTCCAAGCAGCTCATATGCACTGGTCCCCTTCTCCCACAATATGGCAGCCACTTCAGAATGTTTGGGGAGAACATGTGAATAAAACCAGATGGGTGGAACCTATCACCTGGGTCTTTCTCACCCAGTCAACTTCCATGGTAAGGGAGATGACAATCAGGTGAGGAGGACCTACATGGCGGCCTCCGGATGCTATGGACTGCAGTGCCCATCAGCCACATCAAGCAAAGCCAATGGCCACGGAGTATGAGAACTGTAGTCCGCAACATGTGGCGGGCACCAGGTTGGCTATCACAGTCTGCTTTGCCAGCCTTGAATACGTGGTTGCTGTGCTAAATCTACATCCTTTCCCTCTGGCTGTCACAGGAGAACAACATTGCTATATGATAGAAAGCACTACGATCAATGCACCCTGGGGTTAACAATATCCCTCTTTCGAATCTTGAATTCATTAAAAAGGTAAAGGGACCCCTGACCATCAGGTCCAGTGGTGGCCGACTCTGGGGTTGTGGCGCTCCTCTCGCTTTATTGGCCGAGGGAACCGGCATACAGCTTCCGGGTCACGTGGCCAGCATGACTAAGCTGTTTACCTTCCCTATTTATCTACCTGCACTTTGACATGCTTTCGAACTGCTAGGTTGGCAGGAGCAGGGACCGAGCAACGGGAGCTCACCCCGGCACGGGGATTCAAACCACCGACCTTCAGATCAGCAAGTCCTAGGCTCTGTGGTTTAACCCACAGCGCCACCCATGTCCCTTTTAAATTCATTAATCAACCTTAAATTCATGGAGAACATAAACCTAACAGTGGCAGGTTTTTAAAGCCAGGTTAGAAGATCAACATTTACCCTACTGGTGGGGGCTGGAGGGCAGGGTACTGAATAAAAATGAGAAAAACCTGAGCCATAGCAAAAGTTGCACAACATTTTTGTAGCACGTCAGTGATAGTTCTGCACAATAACACATTTCACTGCGGATCTCCCAGCATCTTGGCATGCCCTATCGCAACGAACAGATCTCCCAAATGGTGGGGGTACTTCCCAGGTGGGCACCTTCTCTGGCCACTGCCAGAAAAGCCTTGCTGCTTCAGGCCAAAGGGGAGGTAAGTGAGTCCAGCATCCTGTTCTCACAGCGGCCAACCAGATACTTCTAGGAAGCCTGCAAACAGGACCTGAGTACTGTCCCCACTTCTGATTCCTAAAAACTGGTATTCAGAAGCATTCTGCCTCCAGGAGTAGAGGTAGGACACAACCACTGATCACTTTACCCCTCCTCTTTCAAAGCTGTCAGAGTAGTTGAGCCATCACTGCACTTTCTCTTCTATCCGCAGCTGCAAACCATGATGGTTTGATGTATCACAGTGGGAACAATCATTATGCAGCATCTTCAGATTAACAAACCTGCCTTTTACTGATTGATGATGTTCATAAAAACATCACACAATATTCCTTGTCATTCGGAAGTAATCCTTTTCACATTTAATTGTGTATGCTTAATTCTATTCACAGCAAAGTGCTGATGAGGAAATCCCAAAAGCCTATATATATATATATATATATATATGCAGGTTTTGGTGTCCTCGGGTATCTTCCCGTGTAAAAGTTGGGGTGTCTAGGCGACGTTTCGACGAGGTCTCACTCGTCATCTTCAGGCAGATGACGAGTGAGACCTCGTCGAAACGTCGCCTAGACACCCCAACTTTTACACGGGAAGATACCCGAGGACACCAAAACCTGCATTCCTGTACCCGTGAAAATCTACGAAAGCAAATATATATATATATATATATATATATATATATATATATATATATACCCACCATATTGGATGCCAAATACGGGTTTAATGCACATCTCTACAAGTGCACAGGCAAGTCAGGATTCGATTGGATTCTTGATTTATTTTGATTTTAGTATGACTATTTCCCAGTCATGTTGCAAACTTGGGCATGGATTTCTCACATGGACTGACACTTGTGCCACAGGACTTCTCCCCTACAGTCCGCACAGAGTTCTGCGGAGGGTCAGGAGAACCTTCAGGACAGCACACAATGGGGTCGTTCCATCTGGCAAGCTGAAACAACAGTCACCACAGCACCATGTTGAATTCCACCATAAGTCACAAAATGGTGCATATTTTACTTTTACTCTCCTCACCTATAAAATGGGTGCAGCATGCTCTTTAAAAAAACAACAGTGGAGCAGGTGTAGCTAGGCCAGTCTTTCCCAACCATGCTCCTCCCAGATGTTTTGAACTTGAAGCTTCCAAGGCCTTGCTGGCTGGGGCTGATGGGAATTGTAGTCCAAAACATACGGAAGGCACCAGGTTGGGGATTGCTGAGCTAGATTCTGCATGATCCAAAGGCTTGCAAGAAGTGTAGGGAAGGTGTTGAGAAACCCTTCTTGTTACACTAGATTTGGAAAGGGAGGCTATCTGTGTGAGGAGAGGAGGGGGGAGCCCTGTTGCACAAGTGTCAGTCCCTGTGAACGGCTTCTGTTGACAGGGAAATCCCTCCCCCAGGGGTCTTGCAAATATTGCCCCATTTCATACATTCAGCAGCCACAAGCAACATTGAAGTACTGGGCTGGAAGGTCAGCAACATCTGCATAAAAATGCAGCTGCACAGAAGTCCAGTCTGTGTAATTCTTACCATCTTAATAATAATAATTTTAAAAAGTGATCTTGTGACAATCTTGTGAACTGAGCCTCTGCTCCGCATTGTAGAGGGGTTGTACTGTACTGGGCTATTGCAGCAGCACTCCAGCGGAACATGTGGACTGGGGAAGGGTTTATCAACTCACAAACAGATTGAGGTTGTCAGCTCCAGATTTTGGACTGCTCTTTGGCAATATACACCCTCCACAAGCTCCTACTTCCTCCGTAACGTGACCCCCACCCTTCACTGCAGTAGGTACAGGAGGGTTTTGTCAGAGGACCCCTCGCTGGAATGTATGGACATTTGACACCAGTCCTGATTGATCATCTTGTTTATGCGGCTCAGGGAGATGAAGAACACTGCAAAAGCAACATGCCATTTTGGGGTGACAAAACGCCAGGAGTCAAACAGAGATTCTTTGTTTCGGTTAATTCGCTGTAGTTCAATAACTATGGCTAAAGCTGGCATATGTTACGAGTGCATCTGATATCTCCAGGAGATTGCTAGGGTTCTGAAGTTTGCCTGAATTACAGTGTTTAGAAAAATGAATGCATTTGTGGCATCCAATCTCAGAAGAACAGATAGGCATGTTTTCCAAGCGGCCTTCGAAACGTGCATTCCGTACCCTTCTAGTAAATTTTGTCTCCCCAAAATTTACACACAGTAAGTTAGAGAGGTTACCAAAAGACACCATTTAGTAGTGGGGGAAGGAATCAAGGCAGAGGTTCAGGGGCAGGGTCTTACCTTTGGGGAATCAGCTTCAAGAGAGATTAGGTAGGGGAGCTTATAGTAGAAATGTGATAATGGAACAATTAAGTAGAAAATCATGTTAATTCAAAAGGAATGGCAATTGGGGAAATAGTGGTTAAACACAGTTGCATGTATACTCAGTTAAACGTATCAAATAGAGATGTCACCATAAAAATGGCCATCTGCTTTTACAGTTTCACAATTAATTTAAGATATAAGCTAGCCAGTACTTGAATGCAACTGACACAGGGGCTTAACAGTGTCCTGCTCTCCCCTCTGCTCAGTGCACAATATATGTCTACACACACACACACACCTCAGGAATCCCCAGCCAGACTTCCCTTTCGACCTGGGCTCAAACTACTAGGAAACAGCCACAGCCCAGTGGCTGCCAGTCATTGCAGACAATACTGAATTTGATGGACCAACAATCTGGCTCGATATAAAGTAGCATCCTCTGTCCCAGATTGTGATGAAAAGGGGAGAGCAAGGCTCTGTCCAGCCCTAAGCAAACCTCTGGTTCTGCAGGTAACTGCACCTGCACGGGAATTAATTACGCCTTCAATAATCATTCAGTTCTTCTAAACAGTACTACTCTGAGCAGCCAGACTTTTAGCAAGCCTCCATTTGGAAAGGGGTGTATGTGTGGCAGGAATGCAATTGTGATTTTTTTTTTTTTTACTGTAGCTAATGTGAGCTGAATATGTTGATTCATATTCTTACCCACAGAGTTGGAACAGAACAGCTACAGATGATCCTCAGTTTGTTATGGTTGGTATACATGATGTAAGCTATCTGAATCTCTCTTGTTTACAATAGCCTAGTTCGCCCTGAAAAGAGCGTGAAGACAAGCATGATCCAATAGGGACCTGTGTTGTCTGAGAAACTCACTTGTAGGCAAAGAACCACACCTACAGTCCCAATGCTGCAAATACAGTATAGTACAAAGCTAGGATTACAAATCATGTACAAGGCGCCTTCAACACAAGCTGCTGTACAATAATTAAGTTAAAAAGAGACAAGCTCTCTTATGGATCCAGAAAGACCAGAGCATTAGGAAAGGAACAGAACAGAGAATGCACTTGACAAGGATGTCAAAACGTCTTCTCTCTTTTTTTTACCAGGAGTGGGAAGATTGATTTACAGCCCACCGCTAGTAAAGTTTAGTTTAGTTAGTTAGCTATTAAATTTCTATCCTGCCCTTTCCCCCAAAGCTGCTTCCATATGGAGGAGGCATCTTTAAGTGATGGACATGAATATCTACCCAGGGACTGATCTGACCCCTTTGGCCATTCCTGCTAGTCCATATTCCCATGGTGATTCCTGCTGGCCTAAGGAGAAAAGAAAGGCCATTTTGGATGACAGGTTGGCTCTGAAAGCATCTTCAGAAACCTGGGGATTCTAGACGCTCTGCCGGTGCAGCAGCTGAGAGCATGAACTTGTGTAACGTGTGAATCCATGCACTCTCCCTTCTGCTGTGATATTATGCTATTGGCTTCCACCTACAATCCCTGCAGCAGAATGGACTGAATGTGTTCCTAAGGTTTTCATTATCTGCCTTCAAAAATAAGTAGCTCAGCATTTTTATTTATTTTCTGCATCATCATCATAAATATTCTGCAGGCAACTAATTATCACTGAACTATTATGGTATAAATATAGGATAATTTTTAAAATAATAATAATAATAAAAATAAACCTTTTAGAAGGAAAGCTGGACTCCTTATCCTTGGTATTGTCTGACGATATCAACAGTGTCTTCCACACAGCTGTTTTTGACATTTCATCAGAAATATTTATTACAGATGGGTCATCTCTAGAATAGAATGAGCACACAGAGAGAGGCAACCGGAATTTATTTTCTGCAGTAGTGTGCAAACAAGGAACTAAAATAAACTCACTGATCCACTTTAAAGTAGCCATAATGCAATATTTAGCCGATAATTTAGGCAATTCAGTCAATGGAGCATCAGGCTTCAAGGGAAAGGTCCATAGCTCCATGAAAAAGCATGTGGTTTGCACAGGAAGAGGTACCAGGATCAATCCCTGGCATCATACAGCTTGATTGGAAGAGACCCCTGTTTGAAACTCTATAGTTACTTACAGACCAATAAATGGTTCAACCTTGATACATTAATTTAATAGTGGCTCCAGAATGCCTGTACCCCGCTTTCTCAGTTCTCTATGCACTAATACAAAACAAACTAAGAGCTCCAGCCCAATAGAGTTTCCCTATTCATTTCAGGGGAGTAGGTAGGGCATCTATATAGATTGTAAAGCTTATATAGATTGTAAAGCTGAGGGCAGAGGTTGCCCTGGTTTTTTTGCTGTTCTGTAAAATTCTCAGGGGGCGGGCTTTCAATTGAATAAAGGCAAAAATGCTTTAAACAAATAATGTGCAACAAAATTGGTTTTGAGATAGGTGGGTGCTATTGCCAACGGCCAAAAAGGATCTTTTAAAGATACAGTGCAAACTAAGAGCCAAAACGGATGTGATGTAGACGATCTGTGATCGGTCTCTC
The DNA here is from genome assembly GCF_964188315.1 of Podarcis muralis. NCBI lineage: Eukaryota > Metazoa > Chordata > Lepidosauria > Squamata > Lacertidae > Podarcis > Podarcis muralis. The sequence goes on along the minus strand of NC_135655.1, from coordinate 106,717,235 downwards.
AATGTATTTATTTTTTAATTTTAAAGCGACTGCAGACATCTTCCAAATTAGAAAAGGAGCAACAATGCTGGCAGTCCCCCCCCCCCCAATTAATATACCACTACCACCAGAAGATGCTTTTAATCCTGCTGGCACAAAAAGGGAAGTATCTGCAGTGCTATTTTTCCAGAAAGAGAATTTTGATCAGGGACAATTTTGTATCTTAGTGGTTTACCTGTAATGCGCATCTAGTGGTAACTGAACTGTGCCTTCCTCTTCCATCGCTAACATGCTTTGCTCTTCCTAGAGTGGGGGAAAACACAATAATTTAGACAGGAACAAACACGACTCTGCTGTAATAGTTTCCACACACTTATAGATTCAGTAACAAGAAAGGAAAACAAGGTAATATCTTCTCTCTCTCTTCCGCCTCCCAAATTGTTTTACTCAAATTTTCCATAGGATGGCATCTTTCCTGTTAACTATTTTGTGAGTAAAAATCAGGGCACTCTGTTTAAAGGGCAGTACCAAAGAGGAAGCTAATTTTCATAGTGGAAAATTGTATTCTCTAGGAAGGAAGGAAGTTAGCTAGTTCCTCACGGTGAGTTCACCTGTGCACCTGAGTTACAAAGGCCTAAATGGCTTGGGATCCAAGTAATAATTTTAATAATAATAATTTTATTATTTGTACCCCGCCCAGCTGACCCTATGGACAACTGGGTAGCAAAGACCCACACAGATGTGATAGTTGTGCATATACTACAACTGTGTATACAACCCTCCCAAGCTGAAAAGGGTTTCTTTACTCCTTCTCTAGAGGCTCTTAGTACAGAAGCTACATCTTCACTCCATGTTCCAAGTGCCCATTGGCAGGCAAGGGCAGTACGATGAAACTGACCTCAGAATATTTAGAATTAAAATATGGACCAGTGGCAGAAGAGACTAGCCTACCCCACAGGTTGTTGTGAGGATGAAATGGGGAGAAAGAGAACTATGTATGTCACCTCACACACCCCTTGAAGAAAATATGGGATACAAATGCAATCAATCAACAGACTGTGAATAAATATAATTTCTTGTCTTGACGCTGACTGCTCATCACAGATGGGATTTTCCTCTCTTATGTTGAAAAGCAAGTTGCAAAATTAAAATCTTGATCCAATCCAACCAGCACCTTTAAAATATCCTGTCAGCTTCATTTCTATTTGTACAAAGAGCCCATTTCTATTTTTAAAGCCAGCATAAATGGTGACTTTCCAATTACATTCCAGAGGCGCCGCTTCATATATTTATTTATTTTTATTCCCAGTTAATTTTGTCATTTCCAGGCTTCACAGCTTCCCAGGATTTTGACAGCTTTAACAGGTTTAATAATAGCCTCAAATATTTAGCAATGCCATATTATGTAAAATAATAATAATAATAACCCATCGAAAAAGACAGTGACTGAAAATAAAAGTAGATTTTATTTATTTATATGTATTTTTAAAAGGTGTGCATTCCTAGTTTTGTTTTTCTGTCACCATTCAGGTCTAAAAAGAAAAAAAGCAAGGGATGCATAAGAAGAAATATCAGACTGAAAAGCAAAGGAGTCCTGCGACGATTGCGAAAAACACACCTGTCTCCCTTGAGTCGCTTCTGCATTATGAGAGACAGAACACATCACTTGGGAGAAAGCCCTTTCTGGCTGTGCCGTGGGGGAAAGGATGCACAACCAAATCAATTTCCAGAAGGAAAAGGTGGATGGAGAGTAGAAAGAGGGCAAGTCATTACACGCTGGAAAGCCCTTATTCCCTTATTCTTGATGTCCAGGCCTGCCCTCCACTACACACAGGTTATTGGGGTCACTAATGACATAACACTCCTAGAAAGTGATTAGCTATGGGTGGTGGGTTCAGTAGTGTAGTGGAGCAGGAATGCAAGCTGGGGTGAGTTTGCTGGCTGCCTCTCCAGTACCTTTCTCCTCTCTGAGTAGCGATGATTATCATCTGGTATCTGCTAGTGTTGTAAGCCTGGGCAAGGAGGTTGGAAGACAGGTGTGGCCTGGCATATGACCCCATTTATTTGGCAGGGTAGGCCTGGTAGGCAGAATCCAATGTCTTCTGCTTGCACACTGGGATATCACCTTCCTTCTTTTCCCTTACTCCTGCAACCCCACATGAGCAGATTTTGAGGGCATGCAGGGCGAGGAGAGGAAGGTGAAGTCCTATTGAGCAATCAGAAGTCCGCTCTGCTCGTGCAAGAATAGCGCAGGATACAACTCAGTCATTTCAAAGATGTCTGCATGAGCATCTGAGCATGGGTTAAAAGTTTGCTTCTGTGGGCAAAGTTCCCACAGACACTTAGATTTGCTATATGAAAGCATTCGCATATTTCACAGAGATGATGATAATAATAATAATAATAATAATAATAATAATAATAATAATAATTTATTATTTATACCCCGCCCATTTGGCTGGGATTCCAACAAAATATTAAAATACAGTAATCATCAAACATTAAAAGCTTCCCTAAACAGGGCTGCCTTCAGATGTCTTCTAAAAGTCTGGTAGTTGTTGTTCTCTTTGATAAGCATGGGCTGCAAATTTCATGCTGTATTCATTTGATCAAGTGTGAACAGAAAGAAAGAAAGAAAGAAAGAAAGAAAGAAAGAAAGAAAGAAAGAAAGAAAGAAAATTTACCTCTTTTTCAGCATCCTCCAACTTCTTTTTCTTGCTTTCTGGCATCAAATCATCCAACCAGCTGAGCTCCCGTTTCGTGAAAAATAAGTCCATGAGTTTTCTAACAAACACCAGGGCCAAGACCTGTTCAAAGATATTTATAATATGGACAGCTGTAAAAGGTATGTTTCTTAAAAGACAAAATCCCAAAGAAACAGGCCTAATCCTAAAATGGCAAAATTCGTGGGTACGAGACTAAAGTAACACCGCTAGGGTTGTCATATGTCTGGAATTTCCCAGACAGATCCGGAATACTGCAGTCGGCAGCAGCGTCTGGGCAGAAATCGGTAAAATGTCCGGGAAAATCCAGAGATATAGCAACCCATGTCAGCAGTGTCATTTTTGACGATTTCCCATAAAAATAGCTCAAAAACGTCTATTTCCTTTTTGCCAACTTTGCAAAAAAAAAAAAGCTTAACAACTTTCCTCTCCGGATTTTCACTGTTTGAAAAATTGCAATTCTTAACTCCACTGAGTTGAAAAGCAGTTTGTTTTATTTTCAATTCATGTAAAATTATGTATTGAATTAAATTTGCAGATTTTTATTTTTAATGGTCCTGACTTCTTATATTTTGCCTCATGTTCAGTGACTCATCTGGCTAAAGATGGCCTTGAATGAGAGTTGATAGTTTCAACAAAACCCAAAGGAATGAAACAATGTTTTTTTAGCAGGGGAGCCTAAGTATGGGAATATAACAACCAGCACACCAGACAATATGGTCGTCTTCTCTTTTTTCTGGTCCATTCTGTCTTTTTTCCAGCCCCATGCTCACAGAAGCAAAACAGGAAACAAAAATCATGTCCATGGCTGATAGGTCTTAAAAAAAATAATTCTTGATAGTTTCTGGGCAGACTTGAGCCATTTATTTTTATGAGGTGAAAATAAAATGCCTCTGTCTAGTAGGTACAGTGCAAAGATTCCTATCTGAGCAATGGCCAAACTGTTTTTTCCTTTACATAGACAAGACTATTTTAATCTGGTAAAGGCATTGATTCAATTTGGAGGTGAACAGTAATGCTAATGTGCTTTTATCTAGATTTGCCTATTTTGAACTAGCAATTATTTAAGAGAAACTTGGCATTTGCAGTTTTTTAAAAAGCAAAAAATCCTCTTAGTTGAAGATAAGCAGGTCTGGGTCTGATCAGTGCATAGCACCGTGTTCTTATTTATCCTTATTTATCCAAAAATAAAGTGGGATAATTAAGAACCTATTGATAAATAGCTTCCAACCATCTCCACGGACTTTCTCCCCTGAAGGGCACCTTTTGACTTACAGAAAGCTTAGTTAATATCAGTTATTCAATTTTGCTTTTATGGATTGCCTGGACCTTCTAGACTCCGCAAAATGGATCCATACCATCATAGGAAAGACAATGGCAGCTCTTGAAGCCTTGATAACCCACAGCAGCACAAGACAGCTCAGCTGGATGACGGTGAAGAGATGGACTTTTCGGAGAGGGACATGCCTCAGGTAGATGAAGTCAGGCTGGTGTTTGGCAGGCATCCAGAATAACTTGATTCTGTCAAAAAGCTGAGAAAGGAAAATAAATTTGGGCGGCAGGGAAATGCAAGAGTCATTCCTCTACAGACCCTCTACGGATGAAATATTTAAAAGAGCAAGGATAAACGGCTGTAACAAAGGGAATTCAGAAGGTAAAGACACAAGAAGTGCTGCTATAGCCGTCTTCAGGGCACCACATTAATTCTCTGTGTTGAGTCGCCCCATCCTCCTCTCATCACATACACTGAATATCCCCAAGGACACAAGCACAACATGAGCATCTGCAGAGGCAGCCTTTGCACATACAACTGTAGTATGAGGGCTACTGTGTGACCTAAGGGTGTTTCCGGGGCCCAGAAGCCTCCACACAAACATCTGTATGCAGGAAGGCCCCAACTCTGCAGGTGGCTGTGCTAGAGACACAAATGTTATGGGCAGGACTACTCAGCCCTAATCCTGGCTCCTGCGTTGTTGTACATGGAAGCAACAACACCTGAATTGAATAACACAACCAACACCGGCAAGAGGATGTGTGCAAGTGAACCAGCTACACAAGTGTTGTGCAACCATGATTCAGTTCCGCATTAGGCTGCTTAAGGATAGCCTGTGGTTCTAAATAGCGAGCATGATGTGTTAGTATTTGTATTATATTTGCATTGTAAATGTATTTCACAAAGAATAAATGGTATTGGGGCAGTTGGAAGTTGCTTGGTTGTTCTGTTAGTTCTGTCTTTGCGAATGTGAGAGGTGTGGGGACTTCATGCAGATGCTCTCTGGAGGATGCTGGGAGGACAGGCAAGCTATGGATTATAAGTTATGCACTGCCACAAATGAGTTTTGAAAGAAAAAAAGACTAAGCCCTCTCTTGGACTCAAGGGAGAGAAACGCATTGCATTCATTAATGTATATGTAAATAATACTTGTTCAACTGTTGCCAAACTGAGAAGTTAAATATTTGTATTCAACTATTTGTGTAAGGCATATATTTTTATCACAAATAGCTAACATGATGCACATAGGTATAAAACAGCGGCAGGCAGTCATGTAGGCAAGTGTGTACCATGGCAAGTCCAAAGTATTGTGCCACTGAAGTAGATGCTACGGTAAGTGCGCATGGCTTCATTGACCAATGCAGTGGCTTGGCCTGTAGTTTAATGAACAACATGTGGTGTTCAGTATTGAAAAGGCAGCCCAACAAGCAGGACTGTAAGCCCAGCTCTGTGCCAGATGCAGATGATGGCTACTGAGGGGCACACCGCAAATTCCTGCTGCCAGTGACACTGAAAGTTGCAGGGCTCCATTTCGTATCGGTTGCACCTTTCCAATATCTCTGTGAAACTCAGCAATGTATATAATGCAAGCAAGGGGCAAATGAAAGCCGTAACAAGAGCCGCACAAAAAATATTTCACTAACCTGAATTCCTTTTAGAGAAGAGGCACCCATGTAAAGAAATACACCATAAAGCACTGGCATAGGGATAAACTGGAAAGAGGAGAAAGAAGGTCAAAATCAAAAACTGGGTCTCACTTCACTGGCAGATAAGACAGGCAGAAAAGGCTTTCGACAAAGGCGATTGACTACCAGGGTCTTATACGGGAAGGAGTGTTTGACGGTGAATTTTCACTGCTTCATCTGCACCCAGCAGGGACTACACACATCCTGGTTTGGGAGGGGGGTGTCTTCAGACTTTGTGAACTTCAGTCCCTGTTCTTTTCCTAAATTCTTCTGTCCAAACCAACCCAGCACCAATTGCATGTTCCACATCAGTATAGTAGCAGGCAGGCAACCTACTATTAAAAGCACGGATCTGCGGATTTGGACATTAATCCAACACTAGCATTACCTGTGGAATATGAAAAGCTCTTCCTGACATTCCCCTTAAAAGCTGGCCTGTCCTTACCTTCAAATCAATGTAGAAGCCAGCTCACCCTGGCTTCTACACTGACAACATCAAAACAGGTATTTGTTTGTCTCTGCATTAGATTTCCCTCAACCAGCCCCTACCTTCCTGCCATATGGTGCTCAGGGCTTGTAACAGCGATAAAAGACAAAGTAAAATGCATAATAACAATCAAAAACATAAGAATGCCTGCTTATTATTTGACCATTAAAAAGCTGGCAGATCCTATCAGCAGGTAGACCGTTTCTGTTGTTGTTCATGTGGAGCACTAACACATCAGTCTATGAAAATGCCTTCCACTGAGTCAGACTATTAGCCTATCCAGTCCAGTATGCCCCACTCCAAAGAACAACAGCTCCTCAAATTCTCATGCAGAGCTCTTTCCCATCACCTGCAGTATGAGATCCAATTTTTCGGTTGGTTTGTTTGTTTTCGTAAACTGGGGAAGCCAAGCATTGAACCTGGGCTCCTTGGTGTGTGATCTGTGGTGTGGACTGGATAGCTCAGTTTGTTTGAGCCTTTCTTGTATTAGGCAATAAGAACCTTACCCAGCACTGCATCAAGACACATACACCCATGCATTAAAAAAACAAGAACATTTGTGCTAGAATTTAAATCCTTAGTAGTGCTATTTACTTTTCCCTTGGTTTCCCCCCAAAGCATGAGCCTACCTTTAGAATTCGGGTCAGAAAAACGGACGAGCCCATCAGGATGAATATCATGAGTCCCGTGACCCGCTGCTCACGGATGCCAAGGAATTTGGGCTGCTCTCCTGGAGCTGAGCACTCCGACTCCAGCTTCAAGCTGTTCACGTGAGAGATGGAGAGAACGGTGGCGGCAACAAACCACGGCAGGCCCATGAGGGAGCACACGCCCAGCATAAGAGCCACCATCAGCAGGTCCAGGTGATAGCCGCAGCCCTTCTGTTGAAGGCAATAAACCAAAGAAGAAGAAGAAGAAGAAGAAGAAGAAGAAGAAGAAGAAGAAGAAGAAGAAGAAGAAGAAGAAGGGTAGTAGTTTGGATTTGATATCCTGCTTTATCAAACCCTAAGTTCCGGTTAGGGACAACACCCTCAGATCTGTCCTCTATGGCAGTGTTTCCCAACCTTGTGCCTCCAGCTGTTTTTGGCCTACAATTCCCATCATCCCTTGCCACTGGTCTTGCTAGTCAGGGATGATGGGAGTTGTAGGCCAAAAACATCTGGAGGCACAAGGTTGGGAAACACTGCTCTATGGATGCATTGTGTAGACCTAGGAAATAGCATGTTAAAAGCCTTTTTGCCATAGCTTGGTCATCGGCACCATAGCAGAGGAGAGACAATTATTTTTATTAGTAGTAATAGTAGTAGTAGTATAATACCACCCTGAATCCAAAGCTCCCAGGGCAATTCAAAACAGATTACACAGCACAGGACAAAAGCATCCGAGATGTGTAAATGCAGGGACAAGCCATGTCCTCGTAGCCACTTCAAGGAGCTAGTGCCTCACAGAATGTGCAATCTGTACTTCTTTTAAACATCTGGCCTTATGCCTGCTGACTTTTCCAAAAGTCAAAAGGGGTGAAATTGCTGTTAAATGCAAGTACGCTGCTTCCAACAGTGTCTGGGTTTAAGCTTTCCTCACATTCGCATAGAAGCCTGAGGAAAGTGACATATGGGAGAGGAAGGAGGCATGGCAACAGGTGATGATGCTACATCAGACCCGAGCAAGGGGAAAAAAAATATGAATATGCAGCACAGCAAGAGGGCAGCCAGGAAGACCATCTGACTCCCACATGCCACTGCTGAAATGAAAAAAAGGGGGGGCACATTCTAAAGCTTGGCAGGAACTCCCTGCATCTGTCAAGTTAACCGCACAAAACACTGCGGATTGACACAAGGAGCCTGACTGACAAAGAGGGCAGGGGAGGGAGGGAGGGAAGCAACCCACGGAAGGGGAGGGGGAACCATTCACAGCAACCAAGAAGTTGCAGTGTGAAAAGGAGGCTGAAAATGCATTTGTAATGACTGTGTTGCCGTTTCCCAAAGAGTCAAAGAAGCTGAACAATCTGGGCACACACACGGACAAGCTGGTTCCTGAAACTTCTTCCAACCTTTTTTTTTTTTTGGTCCGAAAAGTGATGAACCTTGTTTCATTCCCCCCCCCCCCCAATCTGTTGGAAGGGTTCCACTGCAAATGTATCTTTTTGGAACCCAGCAATTCTAAGTGCTCAATTGCTGCAGTTTCCCACAACGGGAGTAAAAAGGATGGAACGGACAGTTGTGTGTGTGTGGAAAGTTGGAAGACGCTAGAAAACTTTAAGCTTCGGCAAGACAGAAGGCGGGTAGGAAAACATCGAGGAAAGACTAGCACATTTATTGTGGTGTGAGCCTACAACACCAGGTGCCTTTATCACAATTATATTGTGTTTATGAATTAGCCGCTTGTCTTTTGGCTAGTTTCCAGGCAACCAGTTAGGAAAGTTTTTATAAAGCAGGAATAGATGGGGATCTCGCTTCTATGATTATTTATTTATTTAGTGCAGGCCATCAGAACCAATCTCAGGGCAGGGCACAAAAGAAACTAAAACTCAGTCCGTCACATATAAGAAAACCACTTAACAAAAAGAAGCAGATACAATTAAGCTGTAAAGGACAACCCTTAAAGCCTAGGGTCAAAGCTATGACTTTCAGCCAGTAAGCTAATGAAAACTAATACCCTACAACAAATTACAAATGAAGAAGGCTGGAGACCAGCATTCTTTTCTTAGGAGAGCTGTTTAAAAGAGAGAATTGCTTGTGTTTCGAGTGCTAATTACACTGTTAGCGTTCATGAACAGGTCTTGCGGGTTTCAGCATTGCAAAAAATTACAAAACCTGTATGACAATGGTGGAACAGTATATCTGCGCCCCATGGGAAACAAAGCCTTCTTTAAACTTCCTTTGCATCTTTTCAAAAACCCTCATTTGCATCCAGCCTATCGCAGAAATGTGCAAGCTCGTATCTTCTGTGGATATTCTGTGGCTGGGGAAACTCAGCCACATGGGCAGGGTATAAATAATAAATTATTATTATTATTACATGCCCCAGAATGATATGGCAATACTGTCAGGTTTTTTTTATATATCTGCAGTTTCTTATGCCCTAAATTTTCAGTTGCCTGCATCATATGCCTGGGACTTCTGCAAGTTTCCTCCTAAACATTCAAGTTAACGAAGGTTCGGCATTTCCTGACATACATCAAACTGCTTGCACAGAAACACACACATTTCACATTGGACAGGGAAAAGTGTGAAAATATCTGTATTCTAAATGTCTTTCTAAAACAAAAACAAAAAAACTGCATTTTTGAAGTGGGGGCGGGGGGACTTGCATTGAAGAAAATGCTGGAATGCTAACCAGAAAGATCAAAACAGCTTTTGCACTTTACCTTTAGTTTATGTTCTTTTCTGTTTATAATAACAGCTGTAATCTGCTGGTCCATAAATATCAGAATAGTACAAAGCAGAGCCGGGATTAGCGCAGCCAGCACTGTCCACCAAGGATTGGTCCCCAAAGGCGAAATGAACCAGCCACGATCATCTCTGGTAGGCTAAAAGAACAAGAGAAAATTTCAGGATGGGAGGCGGGACGGGGTTATTTCATCACTGTGGAGGCCTGCAGAATAATATCACCTACTGTAAACATTCAAAATCCAAGGCAAGATGCTGCTTTAGGAAATCAATATTTATCAAATATGATAAATGGAAGTGGCAACCCTAAAATTCCTTACAAGACAGAGGATCACACTTGTTAATGTTGCAAGAGCCCTGGAGGCCTAATGAGGAAACAATTGGGAATTGAGGAGGGGTAAAACACACATTAAACTAACCCAGGGTTTCCCAAATTTGGGTCTCCAGCGGATTTTGGACTATAATTCCCATCATCCCTAACCATTGGTCCTGCTAAACAGGGTTGCCATATGTCCTCTTTTTCCAGGCCATGTCCTCTTTTTCATGGGTACAGTCTTCATAGCAATTCATAGTTAAAAGCAGAAGTCGGCAAATGTGTCCTCTTTTTTGCTCAACAAAATATGGCAACCCTAGATGGGAGTTGGGTCTCCAGCTGCTTTTGGACTACAAGTTTGGGTAAAACTTGAACTAACCTATTCTTATTAGACCAGTCTAAATCACTTTACAGCAACGTCTTGTTCTGTTTTTGTTTTTTTAGAAATCCTTTTGAATTTCACTTTTCTGATTTATTAGTTTTCTCAGACAATACGTACCTCCACTTTTGTGTCATTATTTTGATCCATTCAGAAAGAAACAACAGCTGGTTTGTAAACATATTTGTTGCGGCAAATTTCACTTTTCACACCAAGCCAGGTACGACCGGTGTCAGGAATTACCTTGAAAGCATTGGGAACTTGGAGCTTGGGTGATGGGATCCCAAGGGCATAGTCGACTAAAACCATGGACAGGATGGTGAGAAAGACGGCAAAGTCACTCACTACAGACCGCACCTGGAAACATTGAGCCAATGGTCAGTGACAGCACAGAGACATTTTTAATACAGAGACACACATATACACTGGTGGTAGAAGATTTGCACGCACATCCCTTCATGAGCACAATAAGATATGGCGCACAGGCCAAATCTGTGCGCCCAGTTTCTTGCAGCCGTGTCATTTCATCTGGGCGAACTGCATCACTCTATGGTGTTGCCCAGCTGCTATGCTAAAATTAATCAAAGGCCTGTATTCTTTAGGACAATGCTAGTTGTTCTTTCTGGAGAGAAACCCTGGCTGAGAAATCCGTAACAAAACTCAGCCAGGTGTTGCTGATCGATAACAGCACACCGAATAATTTACCGAGACTGTCTTCTAAGTAAGGAACAGGAAGCTTTCTCCTGTCTCTGTCTGCCATTTTAAAAAAATCAGCGCAGGCCCACCGAACGGCCTGACATTTTGACATTTGGCTCCAGGGGCCAAACAACGCCTAAAGCCAACCTGTTAATTTGGAGTAGATTTCTCCTCTGACAATCACGGTCTGTCATACACATTTACATTTCTAACCGAACTGAGTCTATTGTGCTTGATGTATTCTGCTGCAAACTGCTCCCTGTTTCAATCTAAACGAGGTGGCAAGAATAAAACCTTCTGCATTTCCTCCCTCCTACATTACAAGTATTAAAGTTCTTTTTTTGGGGGGGGGGGGAATGCTACAACACAGTATATCAGTGCAATCTCGGTGCTGCTGGTGAGTTCAGTTTTTTATTTCTGTTGAGGTAGACTTGTAACCTGCATTTGCAAAATAATTAAAAAATAATAATATTCAAGTTACCTTGGTCGGGAAGTATCGACTGGTTTTGAACTGCTTAAGCGTGGATGACAGTGTCACTGTAGAAAAGAATAAGATGACTGACCAGAAGAGAACATCTGGGACGTAAGGACCATGGTGTCCACAGGCGTGTCCTACAAATGCCCCTTGCCAGTCCTTACATTCCTAACATGGAAAGCAAAAGCACATTTTTATATCCTTGCAACAGATCCTATTCACAGAGAAACAAAAGACTGGACTGCACATTCCATTATGACTACTGACCTGAAAGGCTTTCAATTTATCTGTCCAAATCCTGACACCTAAGGCAACGTCATACGTTACCTTTTTAAGGAAGGAATAAGCAAACGTGGTGCCGTCCAAATATTGTTGGACTACAACTCCCATCATCCCTGGCCATTGGCCATGCTAGCTGGGCTGATGGGAGCTGCAGTCAACAACATCTGGTGGGCAACACATTGGTCACCCTGCAAGGAATATGAGCAAGATGTTTAAGCTGCGCACCTAAGAATAGCAGAACACAGCATAATCTACAGAGGTAGCTTTACCATGAAGCAATGTGGTTTCCATCTTTGCATGCCTTTTAAAAAATGGTCCACAGTAGGGAATAGCATTTGCACTATTGCCTTCAGCTGCAAAAATGTATAAGCTCAATGGGTTAATTTGTGCATGTTTGAAAACATATGTATCATGCTAGAGAACACTCCTCAGATATCCAGGAATGGTTAAACCGCTCTGCTGAGCAAATATCTGACAGAATACCAAAGTTTGCTGTTACATAGTGTCTCAACATTTCACAGGAAGCACTGTGCCGTTCCATTCTTCGTGTCTGGAAGTGCTGAAAAATGGATAAAGCTAGCATTTACATTAAAATTAAAAGCACCTCTGATTCACAGAAGCTAAGCCAAAGGCAATCAAAAACAGTAATAACAGGACCTGTCTATATTAGTAAATTCTTTGACATGAAATACACAGTTACTTATAGAGGCTGGAACATGCATGGTATGTGCACTCAAGACTTTCACACCATAATCTCAAACCATAACAATCATTGGCCTGCTTCAGACGCTCAAGATGCATGGAGTCTTTCTTGGCTACTAAACTATGGTTTAGCATATGTAGATATCAGAAACCTCAAAGCTTCAGCAAGTGTTCACTAAAGACAACCTCAAATACAGATATCAATAGTTCTGTGATGTTTTCCATATCACACAGGGCCCCCAATCACAACTGTTATGGCTGCCATACATCTGGACATTTCCCATAAATATATTTTTGGGGCGTTTTTGTACACAAAACACACACCTCACTTTTATTGTCTCCTGCCCCAACCCCCAATGCTTACAATAACACAGCCTTTTTGACTGGTTCTGTTCTTTCTCTCATTATGTTATTGAATTATATTTCAATATAGTGGTTTTTCCCCCCTGTTCAGCTGCAACTAATTGAGCATTTTTAGAGGAAATCAGTTAAAAATGAAGGTTTATATGAATAACGTGCCTACTTCATGCAGGAATAGTTGGGTGTAATTCACAGATAAAATCCTGAAACCACTTTATCTAAATTAGTGCTGAGTAAATAAGAGTTTGGAGATCATTGCCCAAATCTGATGTTATGTAAAACATCAGCTCAGAGGATTCAAACTACCGGTATTCCTTCTATAATGTGAAGAAACAGTTCCCTTTTGCCACAAGGTGGCAATAGACTCCACAAAATTGTTTGCATTCAGGCTGAAACAACATTGATTGCAGAGGGAGCTGCTTATGATCAAATTTGGCACCCAGAAAAAGCAAAATTTGGGGGCATGGGTCCAAAGAACTATGAATTGTGCTTCGGGCTTTTTCCCCCCAGACAGAACTTGCTGGAACTGAATTCTGGCACCTCTCAGGTGGGTACTATTGCCATCATGAGAGAACAAGGGAGGCCTTCAGGCTGAGTTCCAGCACCTCTTTTTCTAGAAAAATAGCACTGATTGCATTCCACATGGCCTCGGAAGTCTGTTCCGAAGGGAACGTGGACCTCGGGGTGAAAGAATTTTCCATTCCCTGCCTGGGTGTCTCTGCCCTGAGCTTCCCCTTCTCTTCCTCTGGCTGAACTGATGGTTGGCAAGGAGGTGAAGACATTTCCCCTCTCTAGCAGGCTCCATGAGCACCGCTAATTTGGGTCCCTTTCCACACATGCAAGTGGAATGCATGGGGTTCCCTGTCACAGAACATTCATGTAAGGATTTTCATTCCATGCTCTGAGGGCACACGAATAAATGAATACGTACTAGATTGGGCCAGTGTGAGTGAATAAATGTGAACCTTAACACCAAGCGGTTGACTAGTCAATGACAAACAAACCATCTGGAGGGCTTTGTTTTTGTATGTTTCAACCTCAAATTTTTTTCTGTCAGTCTTGGGCTTTAAAGGTTAGAGGACGCCAAATCTGTTATGATTACAAAAGCTTTTCAGGAGCTTCTCTTGTAAGCCTGTTGTTTTCCCAATGAGAGGGGGAAAACCAGCCCATATTTAAAACTGCAACTGCAAGTTTTAATCAATATAATAGGTATACTGACCAACGAAAGCTTGGGGGCAATTTTTTATCCATTGGTCTGAGGCTGAGGGACACAATTTGACACGAGGTCTGCAGGGAAGGCCCTTTTCATTGTACCCCTGCTAAATAAAGCCTGGGTTACTGGAAATTCTTGGTGGTAGCACCAGTTGTGGAATAATCTTCCCTCTGAGGTGGGCAGCTGCCAACAATGGCTAGCTTTCAGGACCTTTTCCACCAGGCCGGCCTTTTGTTGAGGGAAGATATATACACAAAGCTAGAACTTGAATTTTAGATGTTTTGATGTTTTTTATGACAGCTTCATACAATTTTACATGTGACTTGCCCTGCGATCCTTTTCTGAGGAGGTGAGATATGATTTTTTTACATATAAAACAAGAACGGTATTTATTATTATTTTTTAACATTTCTTTGGGAAGCTGTTTTGGCTCCAGCATTGCTCCAAATAACGAGTGAAGAAGAAAGTAGTAAAGACAAAATTCTCTTTTTATAACCAACAGTCAGTTTCATTTAACAGACTGCAAATTCCCACATGATATATATAAAAAAGAAATTCATATTGAAATTTGCTAGCGTAGCAATGCATTTAAATGCCATTGATACCTCATTTGATGGTTAGCTAACAGTGCAATCCTATACAGGTTTACTCAGAAGCAAGACTCATTGCATTTAGTGTGACTTAATCCCAGGTAAGAACTGGGGCCTAAAAGTATTAGGGGGAAAGGCCATAGTTCAGTGGTAGTGTACATGCTATGCATTTAAGAGGTCTCTGCTTCAACCCCCACCATGCTGAGAAAGGACTGGGTGAGCTTTCCATCCAAAAACACAGAGAACTGCACTTGGCATAGGCCATAATGAATTAGATCGACAAACGCAAAAGGGAACGTTTTAAACAAAAATGATAAAACATCTCTAATTGGTGTTGATTTTTAAAGCTTTACTTTAGCAGGAAAAAATACATATTTCCCAGGTTCTATTGCATATATATATATATATATATATATATATATATATATATATATATATATCTCAACAGCATCTTGATTCTAGCCTAAATAAATTAGAAAAAGCTAGCAGGGCTTTATAAACTCTGAAAAAATAACCACCCACTTCCATAAAAGGAACAGCATTGTCCTAATGCAAACAATATGTATTTTGAGCTATTTTACAACATGGGTGACAGCTTGGGTTTTAAAGTTGTTTCCATGTTGCAGCTTTCTGTTCTGGACTGGAATGTTTTGCTGCTGCTATATTAGTTCAATGTATGCTATTTTTGTATATATTTTACATTATCATTATCATTATATCATTATTATTAATAGAAGAGAACAAAGCAAAACATGTTATCTTCAATGGAAGATACGTTCTATTTTCTTCTAACAGTATGGTGATTATGTTTCCTTTGTATATCATGTTACAAGATTCCCATTTTTTAAGCATCCCTAACACAAAATAGGCTATTTATATCCTAGCTAGATTTGCTACTGAATTTTGCATAATGTGAAATTCTAAGGTGTTGGGTGTTTGGTTTTTGGGGTTGTTTTTTGTTTTGCTAAGGTGACAATTCTGGGGAACCTCAAGGGAAATCAACAGAAAATTTCTCAGCAGAACCCTCCCTTTCTTCGCTGTCATTCATCTGAAGTTACATTAATGCAGGTTAAGTCACGCCAATATGTGCGGTAGGTGTGGAGAATCTGGGAGCTAAAGACTAAACTCTCCAAACAGTCAAAGAAACTGATAAGAGTGGAACCTTCGTGGACACCGAATTTTGCCTAGAATGAAGTTTCAAGGCAAGTGTGGAGAGCACAAGGAATTTCAATGAGGCAAGCAAGAATTCCCCGTGGGGATTCCTCACATCATTAATCCTGACATCTCAGATTATCTATAGTATCGCAAGGATTATTCATTTATTATTTTGCATTTAAACTTCAGATAAGCGAAAAGGCAGCCAGGTAATAACATAGCAAAGTTGGGACTCCAACCCCGATACTGGGGGCGGGGAATGGAAAAATATGTGACCCACTTGCAAATGAGAACAATAATAATTGCATATTAACACTGGGACTTTTTCACGCTCACAAGAGCCACCCATTTCTGTGAAGAAGACAGAGTGTGAGACGGCACTTCATGGATCTCAGCTACAGCCGCTTTTGCGGTCTCTGAGGTACTTTTGGAAGTGCGGCAAGTTGCCACAGCTCAGATCCATCTGCTACTGACTTGCAAGTTACAGTCCTCATGGGAACTTCCATGGGCAAAAGAAAGTGTTCCAAACATATGAACGCAAGTGTCTCTGGATATGCAATTCCTAAGCAGAAAATAAACCCCATTATGAGCAACCCAATCCCAAAGCTCCGCAGTGGTGTAGAAGTGGCACTTGTCATTGTCTGCTTGACAAGTGCAACGCCGCCACCGCCAGCAAGCACTGTTGGGAACTCATGGGGCAGGAACCAGCCAAACAGAGCTGGATGTATCCTGTGGCCATGGAAGAAGAAGAAGAGTTTGGATTTGATATCCCGCTTTATCACTACCCGAAGGAGTCTCAAAGTGGCTAACATTCTCCTTTCCCTTCCTCCCCCACAACAAACACTCTGTGAGGTGAGTGGGGCTAAGAGACTTCAGAGAAGTGTGACTAGCCCAAGGTCACCCAGCAGCTGCATGTGGAGGAGCGGAGACGCGAACGCAGTTCACCAGATTACGAGTCTACTGCTCTTAACCACTACACCACACTGGCTCCTGCCTCTGCAACCGGTCCATGCTTTCATCTGTATCTGTGTTGGAGTTATAGAACAGTGTTTCCCAAACTTATATAGATCAGTGTTTCCCAAACTTGGGTCTCCAGCTGTTTTGGACTACAACTCCCATCATCCCTAAGCTAGTGGGACCAGTGGGCAGAGATGAGGAGGATTGTCATCCAAAAATTGCTTGAGACCCAAGATTGGGAAACCCTGTTACAGGTAGTTGTCACCACAAAGGGATCCCGAGCATTGAGCAGGATGAGTGATGCCAGTGAGGGATTCTTTAAATATAATAGCCTCTATCCCTTCAGCCACAGATTCATTATTTGCAGTGGGGAAACAGTGAATTGGAAGGAAAGCTGACATGTTCTAAGACAGGGGTCAGCAAACTTTTTCAGCAGGGGGCCGGTCCACTGTCCCTCAGACCTTGTGGGGGGCCAGACTATATGGGGGGGTGAATGAATTCCTATGCCCCACAAATAACCCAGAGATGCATTTTAAATAAAAGGACACATTCTACTCATGTAAAAACACACTGATTCCCAGACCATCCACGGGCTGGATTTAGAAGGCGAGTGGGCCAGATCCAGCCCCCAGGCCTTAGTTTGCCTACCCATGCCCTAAGAGCTCTTTGCAAAACCTGAAGATCATTTTTAAGAAACACAAGGTTAAGGGGCGCTACATTAAGGTAAAGGTAAAGGTACCCCTGCCCGTTTGGGCCAGTCTTGCCAGACTCTAGGGTTGTGCGCTCATCTCACTCTATAGGCCGGGAGCCAGCGCTGTCCGCAGACACTTCCGGGTCACATGGCCAGCATGACAAGCTGCATCTGGCGAGCCAGCGCAGCACACGGAAACGCCGTTTACCTTCCCGCTTGTAAGCGGTCCCTATTTATCTACTTGCACCTGGGGGTGCTTTCGAACTGCTAGGTTGGCAGGCGCTGGGACCGAGCAGCGGTAGCGCACCCCGCTGCGGGGATTCGAACCGCCGACCTTGTGATCGGCAAGTCCTAGGCACTGAGGTTTTACCCACAGCGCCACCCGCGTAGTACAGGCTATAAAGCGGCCTTTCTCACTGAACATTCCTCATGATTCTTCCATGCTAGCAAGTGTGGGCTACCTCAGAGCATGGAAGGTGCAGAATCTCTTTTCCAAGTGGCCTGAGACCCTGGAACCAAAGGAGAGCTGATAAAGGCCGTAGACCAAAGATGAGCAGAAGGTAGTCCCTAACCCACCGTGGACTACAGTCCAATATCCCGTGAATGTCCCAGTGCCTGCTGGTTGAGGAGATTCTTGCTTTGAATGCTAGCTTAGGTAAACTTAGGTGTTATCCAGCAAAACGAATAATGGAATCTGTTGTATGCCAAGTTAACTATGAAATGACAGGCTGGGATCAAACCTAAAATTCTATTGCATGCCACCAAGCATCTGTTAAGTATAATTTTAAATGGCAAATTATATAGTAGTAAATAATAAGCATATAATTAGTAAACTCGATAAAATAATAAACCCAGGGTCTGCAACGTGTAAAAAGTGGACTGCATGTCAAACAGGAGCTTAAACAATCAAAAACTGCACTGGGCATCAAACTACAGCTAGTGACCCAGTAGGTTTTCAGATGGAAGTCTTCGCCAGGTCTTTCTGTATGTGCTCCATTACTGAGCTGCCAGTCAGATGAGTCAGTACTGAGTTCAGGAGAAGGCAGCTTCCTATGCCTACTCAGGATCATTTAACAGAAAATGCCTTAACTGTTATGCAGTCCTGGGCATGTTCCCTTGCTATCATAGAACTGCAGAGATGGAAGGGAGCCTGAGGATCATCTGGTCCAAACCCCTGCAATGCAGGAATATGCGTCTTTCCCATACAGGGATTGAACCTGCAACCTTGGCGTTATCAGCACCACACTTTAACCAACTGAGCTATCCATATCCATATAAAACTTAATTGCAGGCCATGGAGATTTTCCATGAGCTAGGGAATAAGTAGACCACGCTTCCTGTTACCCAGGTCACAATCTACACATCTGACAATAAAGGAACGTACAGAAAGGATGTTTGCAAACCTTCCATTTTAACTCTTTTGCTATAGATGAACATCTGGAGTGTTATTTGGGGAGAAATATAGAGCTTACATGTCCCTTTTTTCACATCGCAGCTTCAGATTTACCATCTGGTAGAATTTAGGTCAAATCTGCTGCTATTTGATGAATGCGGGCTTAATCTTAGTAATGCTCCCTGTCGCTACACAAAGTTTCTCAGAATAGTGCACACTGGCATTGGTGCTTTTTTAAAAAACAAAAAACTGAACAATGACAATAGGGAATAGTCACCACTGAAAAGTTTAGTTAAATGGAAAAGTTTGTGACTTTTAGCCTCTAAGATATTCCTTAAATATGCCATATTTGTAATTGCAATTCATGGACAGAGAGGTTGCTACACATTTTCATTAACTGTTAAAACCTTTGCAGATGACACTGCAAACACATGCGTGGGCTGGGTTCGTGTACGCTACCCCTGCATGGATGGCCCATACAGCATGCAGACTTTCCAATCACATGGATGGCCCCCTACATCGTAAGAGGAGCCCTGCTGGATCAGACCAAAAGCTCACGCAGTCTAGAATCCTATCTCCACAGTGGTTAACCAGATGTCTAGGGAAGTCTACATGCAGGGCATGTCCCATACATGATCCTCAGCAACTGGTATTCAGAAGCATGCTGCCTCGGTACGAGAGGTAATAGCTATATAAAGCCATTGATTGTCCTTTGCATATAATCTTCAGTTATTACAAAAGTGGCAAGACTGGGGTACAACACCTGATCCCCCCCCCCATCTCTGACACCCTGCCAACCTACATTCGACAGGCCACACCTTTACGGTCAGAGTAAAGTTCATCTGTGATGTGTTTCAGTGGTACACTTACTGACACAGTTAGGTTTCCCCAAGGTATGTCTGACGAAGACATGTTTTTGGACTGCCAGTATTGCAAAGTATTATTGCTGGGGTTGTCTGGTTCCATACAGCTGCATCTGAAAGAGGGGGGAAAGGGAAAAATCCTGATCATTTATAATCTTAAAACTGGCAAGTTGCATCATCAGAATTCCTTAGGAAGTCTGGGACGAGAACATACAAGATAAATGTGAAGGAAGCCCAGTCCTTGGGAATGCCTCTGTACCTTTCAGAGTTGAACACTGAATTACACCATGTACAGCTCTCCACACCACCATGATGCCTGAGCAGGTGGATCTCCTTTCCATGAAATACCATGGATCGTATAAGGAGCCGTCTCTCTTAGTTTTGACCTCGCAACCCTAGACTGATGCATGCTTTTAGATTGAAAAGTGTCCTGAGTCTGAGCAACGTTAAGCTGATGGGCATTCGCTGACTACTGCCACACTCTGAAGGAGGACGTTAAATCTATGGGGTTTGGTCTTCCACAGCCTCTGAAAGTGAAGAAAGCCCTCTCAAATACAGCAAATCCAAAATGCACTTTTGGGGCAAGGGCATCAAGACTTGCTCTCTAGTCCAGTCTATTTTGTCTCTCTAGTAGCCTCTTCTCTGACTGGCAGTAGCCAGGTGTTAGTCAGAAAAGGCTCTTTCCCAGAATAATAATCTCTGATCCTTTTAACTGCAGATAAAAAGTGTGCATTATCAACATCTGAAGGACATGTGGCAAATGCTAAAAGGAAAGTATGGGGCTTAAAAGAAAAATGAATACCACAGAAATTGGATCTATAAATGGGAAATATGGAAACTGTACAAGCAGGGTGAGCCCAATAAAGAAATCTTTCGCCAAAGACAGAAAAACCAAATGTTCCGCCTACAACAATATCTGACAATTGCTGCCGCTCAGCAGTATTCTAATTCCTCCACCAGAGGCAGCCATGCCATTCTATGTATAAGGAACATAGTATAGTAAATATTAAAAACTAAACTACACCTCAAAAATACCCACTGAATATTGTAATATTCTTTGGTGAGAGTTGACCATTTTGCTATAATTTGGGGTGGAGGGTGGCTTACCATTCCATAAAAGGTGGCTCAGGTTTTGTTAAATCCTTTAAAAAAAAATGTTTTGTTGCCACTTGATGTGGAGGTAGAATTGCCTTAGCAACCTAGTGGTTTCCCTTTCTTTTTATTATTATTATTATTATTATTATTATTATTATTATTATTATTATTTATGTTGCTTGGAGACCTTTGGGTAGCAAGTAATTAACATTTTAAATAAGAAGAACCGTAGCAGTAATAATCAGTGCTTTTTTCCTAAAAAAAAATATGTTTAGGAGTACCCTCATTTTCCTACTCATATTGAAATACTGCCCCTCAATGAGGCCAAACTTAGATTCACAAAATGTTTAGGGGTATGCGTTTCCCTGCATCCCCCCAGAAAAAAAGGACTGGTAATAATAGCATTACTTTTATTATCATTATTATTTATTCTACTTGTCAATCACTTGTTACTCTAAGGTCTCCAAGCCACATGCAACACATTTATAACCATACACATAAATACACTTACCATTTAAAAAGATCATACAAAACATATACAATAGGATGCCCCAGTGGAAACAATGCAATAGCGTAATATCATTCCCAGGGGTGCACTTCGGGGAACGGAAATATGGCTACCCCCAATTCCCAATGGAATGATCAATTCTCCTCAAACATTTCTGTATATCTCCCACCCTTTTCTTGAGGAAGAATTGGTCCCATGGAGGAAGATATTCAGCTCAGCTTTATTTTTAAAAAAATCCCACTTCTTTAGGCCACGTTGCACAGCAATACAATTATTTTATTATTTTCCTGCTCCACAGTGGCTTCGAAAGCTTTTGAACTGTTAGCTAAACGTAGGAATGGCAAAAAAGACTCTGTGTGGGTGTCCAAATGTTCCAAACACCAATTTAAATTAAAGCCTAAAAAGTAACTGTAGGAGGTTTGTTATTTTTTCAAGGATCTGAGGAGGGAGCCTATTATTTTGTAATAGATAAAAAAACAAGGAGGGAGCTGAAGTACCGTATTTTTTGCCCTATAGGACGCACCTTTTCCCCTCCAAAAATGAAGGGGAAATGTGTGTGCGTCCTATGGGGCGAATGCAGGCTTTCGCTGAAGCCTGGAGAGCGAGAGGGGTCAGTGCGCACCGACCCCTCTCGCTCTCCAGGCTTCAGGAAGCTATCCGCAAGCCTTGCAAGCCCGGCAGGAGGTCCCGCGGGCTCGCAAGGCTTGCGGGCAGCAGCCTGCAGCCCACAAGCTTGGGGGACAGCGGGGAGGCGCAGCGCCGCCACCCCGCTATTCCCGGACCTGATCTGGAGGCTGGCGGGGGGGGAGGGAGAAGCAAGCTTGCTTCTCCCCATCGCCAGCCCCACAAGTTCGGGGACAAGCGGGGAGGCGGAGCGCCGCCACCCCGCTATTCCCGGACCTGATCTGGAGGCTGGCGGGGGGGAGAAGCAAGCTTGCTTCTCCCCATCACCAGCCCCACAAGCTCGGGGGACAGCGGGGCAAGCCGCTGCCCCACAGAGGCTAGGGAGGCTGTCCCTGAAGGCAGAAGAGGGAGATGGAGCGCTCCGTCTCTCTCTTCTAGCTTGGGGATGGCTGCGTAACCCCCCCCCCAAAAAAAAAACTAGGTGCGTCCTATGGGCCGGTGCATCCTATAGGGCGAAAAATACGGTACCTCTTGGAGAGTTACAGTGTCACAAGACATAAGAGCCATAGTATTACAAACCCATAGGCACACAAAGACACACATCCACACACAAGCTCAAGCTGTATGTGGAGATCTTTCAGGTTAAGTCTGAGGGTAGGATACATCTCATTTTTCTAATTAACCACTGTTGCATTTCTCATAACTGTTAATTGGGTGTTCTGTCTCTCTCTCTCACACACACGTGTACACATGTACACACACACACAAAGAATGTGGAATATGGCTTCTGCCCATGCTCCTTCCAGACGGATGTGTTTGGCTGGCCACACTACCCAGGGGCTGTGTGTTTGGTATTCATACAACTGTGGGCATGCAGGGCTTCTCTACCTTTGCAGAACGCTGACTGGCAAGGGTTCCCACCTGGGAAGAGGAGCTATATGTGCATTGCAGCCCATTTCCTCATCAATGCTGAATCCTGATTGACAGAGGAGACACAGACAGCTAGTGTCCTCTTGCTAGCCCCTCGTACATCCAATGAATTCATGAAGGGGCTTGTGTGGACCCTACGCTTAGGGTATTTGCATATGACTGCAATTGGTCCATAGGCCAAACTAAGGAGGACTGTGATGTACTCTTAATAACGGAGCGTCAAAGACATTGCTAGGCAACACTACGACGGTGCACAGATTTCTGGGTAATTTCCGTGTGGCATGTCAAAACCCAACTTGCCACAAGCTTGCGTATGTCCTGATTGGCCCCAGAAAGGCCACTGGGCTGACCTTGGACAACATCCAATCAGTGTGATATAAGGGTAATAGAAAATGTAGAGAGAAGTTTGAACTTAGGTTGTACATGAATGTACAATGAATGCAAGGCTGAGGTCAATGCCAAGCTTGGAATTTTCAAGAAAGGCAGGTGAGAGCACCAGTGGACACCATCCACTGAACACAGCATACTTTCCATTCATTTCAATGGTCCAAGCTGCCACAAAAACCTGGTGGAAATATTGGATGAGCAACAGCAGCAGCATTGTTTGGCTGACTGAATCCACTGACGTCATTCAGGCTGAACACATGTCAGAATGACATGAACTTGGCACCTTAAATACCTCTGAGAGTGGGATGTTATGCTCCCAGTTCTTAAATACATGTCATGGACAGATTGTAATATGCATATCACTATGCCAGAAGTGCTTAAAATTATTCAGCATAATCTGTTAATAATTGAGAGGCTTCTGGTAAAGAATTCTTCTTTGTTGTTGTTAGAAAACACAGATTCACCATTCACAAAGTACAAAAAAAAGGTTAGGCGGGGTGTGTGTGTTTGTTTATTTTTAAAGTGGGCAGGTCGTAAACTAATACCTGGACTTGAAATATTGAGCAGAGACCATTTACTTTCACCACAAAAAAAGCTGGCAGCATTTAAAATGATTTCACAATCCTGTTTTCCATGGAGTAAAGAGCCAGCACATTTAACTTTCATTTGCTGCTTTAGATCTCATCAGCATTTATACCTCAAATGACAGAAGATGCAGTTTCGGCAAGGAAATATATCCCATGGTTCAAGGCCTATAAGGAAACTAAATATTTTAGCCTAGTATGTTTCCAGCTATGCTATTAACCCTATTAATGGGGTTTCAGTGTCTCCTCCAAACTAATAGCCTGGACTGAACATCACGTTAAAGCATAGTTACAATAAACCATAGTTAGAATAAGCTATGCTTTAATGTGAACAAGCAGCATGCTGCTGCACACTGACGAAATTCTGGGTGTTTTGCTCCTCTCCCACTTCTGCTGTTGCCTCATTGCAGGCAACAAGCCATGGTCTGGTTTGTTGCGTCACCCAAACACAGGCCCCTCAAAAGCCACAGAGGCCATGCAAGAACAAACCTTGTTTTCCACTTACGTTTTGTTAGGAGAGAAACAAACCATGAATCCAGGTTCAGATGACATGGCAAATAAGACCATGGTTTGTTTCCTGGGACTGCAGCAGGAAAGCGCCTACCATTTCAGCAGCGTGCACCAGGAAACTGCATGTTCTCATGAAACCAAAGTTGATTTCAACTATGGTTTAATGTGATGTGTGAACTATGTCACAGTAACAAATGAAGCAAAGAATTGGGGAGGCAAAAAGGGGGTTGCCACAAGAACCTATTTAACAGACAAGGACGAGACAGGAAGGGAAAAAATCATCACACTGAGGTAGGCCAAAAGGCTTTTTTTTAAAAAAAAAATTAGTTGTCAAGCAGAGTAAATGTTTATGTAGACTAGTTGCATCTAGCTGGCACTGCTATTGCGCCACTTAAAAACAATATTCCCCATTGAAAGCACAGCACAAGAACTGTGAGACTAAACCCCAGTATGTTCTTCTACTACTCCAAGAGCTTGCCTAGGTGCAAAGACTGAACTTTTCCATGTTGGCTCTTGGCTCTTAAGAAATACATCGTGTGTGGCGAGAAATAAGGGAGAGACATTCTTTGTGGTAGAACACCTATTGTGAAATGCCTTCCTGAGGGAGGGGTACCAGAGTGTGTTCTTTTTAGTACAAGATTGAAACATTTTTATTTGCCAAGCATTTTAGATATTTTCAAACCAATTGGTTTTAGTCCTCTTATTTTATTATGGGTTTCTCTAAGGTTAAATTTATTCGCATACCACCCAGGAATTCATTTCTGAGTGAATGACACTTCATGCATTTTTTTAAAAAAAGTATTGATTTCCATGGAGGCGCAGGTTGCAGCCACAGCAAAGGCGGCATTTTTCCATCTCCGCCATATCAAGCAGTTGGTCCCTTATCTTTCTCGCCCTGATCTGGCCACGTGACGGTCACCTCCAGGCTTGACTCCTGTAACTCGCTCTACGCAGGGCTGCCCTTGAAGTTGTCCCAGAAACTCCAGCGGGTGCAGAATGCTGTGGCAAGGCTCCTTATGGGGTCCTTACCGCGGGATCACATTCATCCAGTGCTTTTCCAGCTGCACTGGCTCCCGGTGGAGTACAGGGTCATGTTTAACGTGCTGGTCTTGACCT
Organism: Podarcis muralis; assembly: GCF_964188315.1. Lineage (NCBI taxonomy): Eukaryota > Metazoa > Chordata > Lepidosauria > Squamata > Lacertidae > Podarcis > Podarcis muralis. The sequence goes on along the minus strand of NC_135655.1, from coordinate 106,691,876 downwards.
TTAAAGCCCTATGAGGCCTAGGACCCTCGTACCTACGGGACCGCCTCTCCTGGTATGCCCCACAGAGGACCTTAAGGTCCACAAATAACAACACTTTGGAGGTCCCGAGCTGGAAGGTGGTTAGATTGGTCTCAACTAGGGCCAGGGCCTTTTCAGTACTGGCCCCGACTTGGTGGAATGCTCTGTCACAAGAGACCAGGGCCCTGCGGGATTTGACATCTTTCCGTAGCGCCTGCAAGACGGAGCTGTTCCGCCTGGCCTTTGGTTTGGACTCAGTCTGACCCTTATGTTTCCCTCCCCTTATGGTTTTGATTTCTGGGCTACTATTAAAATGAGGCTGCATTTTAAATTGTATTTGAACCCATATTTTAATAAACTGGTTTTTTTGTGTGTTTTTTGTGTCCCCCCCCCATTATATTTTATTGCAATTTTATTGGTACTAACCATCCTGAGCCCGGCTCTGGCCGGGGAGGGTGGGGTATAAATAAATTATTATTATTACTACTACTACTACTACTACTACTACTATGCCAATATTTGACTGCCCCAACATAAATACTCCCAATACGGTCACAGATAAACTGGCAGATGTGCATATAAACAAACCAAACATGAGTTTCAGCTTGTCTCCCTTGCCTTTCCCTGCCCACTCATTCCCTTATCTCCAAAAATTAGCAAAGCACTCTGCATCCAGGTATCTGAAAACAAGAGGACACTTTGCTGCTTTCAGGTGGGACAGGTTGTTGGCTCTTCCCATCTGGAAGCCTAAGCAACTGAGGAGGCGCAAGACTGATGGGCCTGAACCAGCGTTTGATTTGCTGGTATCCTTGTCTGAAACTTCTGTTTTGAAGGCCAGTTCACAGCATGGCTAAATAACATGCTGAGAGCCTTCACTTCACATCACATCTGCCTTCTTATTTATAGTTCACCATTAACCTTTTTTTTATGATTCCAATGACAACCAGGCACACTAAGCAGAAATAAGCATTATTGTGGGCATATGTTTGTTCTTATTCCCCACACGTCCTTGGATAACTGAAGGGACAAAAAGTACAAATTCATTTTTTCCTAACGCAGAACAAGAGATCTTGGGGAACAGAACAGAAAAGAATCTTGCAATCCATTCGCATGTTTCCTCCCCTAATCAGAAGCCCAGAAAGCCACCATTTCAAATTCTATTCAACTTTTGGGGCAAAGTTTCCAAAGAGGACATTAATTGGCTTTGCATATTAACCACAATTTATCTTCAGGTAATGTAATGATCTAGTAATGTATGGAAGTGAGAGCTGGACCATAAAGAAGGCTGATCGACGAAGAAGTGATGCTTTTGAATTATGGTGCTGGAGGAGACTCTTGAGAGTCCCATGGACTGCAAGAAGATCAAACCTATCCATTCTTAAGGAAATCAGCCCTGAGTGTTCACTGGAAGGACAGATCCTGAAGCTGAGGCTCCAGTACTTTGGCCACCTCATGAGAAGAGAAGACTCCCTGGAAAAGACCCTGATGTTGGGAAAGATGGAGGGCACAAGAAGGGGACGACAGAGGACGAGATGGTTGGACAGTGTTCTCGAAGCTACCAGCATGAGTTTCACCAATCTGTGGGAGGCAGTGGAAGACAGGAGTGCCTGGCGTGCTCTGGTCTATGGGGTCACGAAGAGTCGGACACAACTAAACAACAACAACAACAATGTAATGATCAAGCTCTTCTGTGTGGTCCACTTTGAGTAGATACAGAGCACATAAAGGCCATAAAGGGCACACTAGGATGGAATCAGATGGCCAGCTACTGCTCCAAAACTTCCCCTACGGATAGCTGGCAGGATCCAGTCACACCATGAGGAGGGCATTACCTTACTTCACACTTTCCCAGATTTCCAAATCATCGTGAGATTGTGCAAAGGCACTGGTAGCTCCTTGCCTAGAGCCTCTGGGGTACTTGTGCCCTACTAAATAGCCTGCAAAAGGGGAGCAGGGACCAGAGAGATTTGCTCCATTTTGTGCACAAGCCCAACACAGGAAGAAGTTACATAATCTAAGGCAATTATAACTGCAAGTTGTCAGGTGGTGTTACAACATATGGGGAAAGTATCTGAAAGGCATTTGCCCCCTAGGGGGGCGTGATGAAGTTCTGACATTAATTAGCTAATGTGACAGTCCTGCTTTAGGAGAGCTCTGACCTAAAGGAATATCTGGAAGGGTTATGACAACGTGAAGGAGGCTCTTCAGATCACTGTTGCAGATTGTTTGTTTCATGTAAGTCAATGAGGAGAAAGGGCAGTTTTATTTTTTATCAGGGTGACATTGAAGAACAGGGGTCATGCTTACATACAAAACTCAGAAGGAATATCATATATAGTAATACAGTGATCCCTAATGTAGAATTAGCTTCTAAAAGGGCCTCCCATTGCCAAATATTCTAAAAGCCTGATGAACAAAGCAGCAACACAAAGTCTTGAAGCAAAAGTATAGGGGAACGATCAACAGAGATTATTAAAAATGTTAGGGCTTCATAGGACAATCAGTGTCATGGAATGGAATGGCGTGAGTACCAGTATGAGAAAGAAAAAGAGAAAGAGAGAGCGCAGTAGACAAGTCTTAGGGCCCTGATAATGGAGACAATTGACTGAATTTCTCATTTGGGTGTTTATATAAACTCTATGCCTGGCTGAAAAGCTAATGAACCCAAAGGAAAAGAAGGGATGATAAATAAGAATAGCTGCAAAGAAATTTAATTATAATATCTGGGAAACTGTGAGGTCTATTGTGCAATCCTACACACGTTGACTTCGAAGTACATCTCACTGTGTTCAGTGGTACTGAGACCCTAGTGTGCTTAGCCAAAATCAATTTAAGAAGTAGAAGTGTGTATATAGGACTTTGTGTTTGTCATCCCCCCCCCCATCATTATAACTCTGAATGTTTAACAGTCTTGTATAAAGAGATAGTCACATTCAAGCAAACAGATGCTAAGGCTGATAGCATCAACAATAAATTTAGCTCTCAGGTCATTGTGATCTCTCATCTAATAATCTATTTAAGAGGCCGTTCACTAGGTATTTCAGACTAAAACTCCCATCAGCCCCAGCCAGAATGGCGAACGATCAGGGATGATGGGAGTTTTAGTCCGCAACATTTGGAAGACACGTACCCCAATGTACATGTAGATGTTAAGACACTGCAACTTCTCAGTCTATGCTTTGTCTTCAATAATTTGCAGGTAGTTGTTCAGAACTTCTTATGCAGGCAGTTTGTTGGGCTTGTTATTCATTCAGGGAGCGGGTGGCGGCAGGACAGGGTAGTGGCCTTGTCTTTCTGTTGCTATTTCCGTATTTGACTCTCCCTAAGCCAAGAGTTCATGTGAGTTGAACACAGCCATATTAAAAACCATATCTGGAGGGGCTTTCTAGCCTGAAAATGCTTCTCTGGCTGCTGTCTCTATTGCTGAGGAGATGCATCATGTGCCTCAGGCAGACTGAATCTTGACATTGCCCATGAGAATACTTAGGTTTTTCACATAACATAATGCACAAAAACTTATTTTTGATAGCTCAGCTCGCTTCATCCAGCAGCAGCCTCGTGAACTGAACGGTAAAACACAACCCCTCTGAGCAGTCATGTTTTTTGTCAGTTTCACTTCTCAGGCGGCAATTTTTTTTAAATATAATAAAAGTTGCCTCATATGACAGCCGCAATTATCCCTGGATATCTTTGGCACGTAAAACTGCTCCCATGTATCTCCTGTTATAGATCTCACTGTCGTACCTTGCTACTGCTCAGGAATGGGAGACCAGGAAGGATCTGGGAACTCAAAGCAATCTATCTTAGCAGTTTTACGCACTGAAGCTAAAATGGCATCATACAACGCAGCTCAGGGCAAACAGATTTAGCGCTATGGTTTAGCATTTTAGCACTATGGTCAGGGTGGTCCAATGCAAAAGTGAGCAAGGGTCCTGCACTTTTAATTTCAGCAGGCGTGGCTTGTGTTTGCTTTTCGACGCAAGTATTAAGAGATGCAGGACTCCTCGCCGCCTTTTGAATCTGGCCACCCTGGCTATGGACTGGATCCAGACTAAGTTAGTTGAACTTAGGTTACATGGAAATCAATGGACAAATTGTTTGAGACTTCCAATGATTTCAGTGGCAATTAAAGGCTTTTGATCAAGTTCCTCATGTTATGCTTGTGAAGAAGCTGCTAAAATGTGAGCTGGGTCAGGTAAGTGTAGGTGAATCTGTAACCTGGCTGACTGACCAAACATAAACAGTGCTCACTAAATGTTCCTTGTCATTCTGAAGAAAAAGGAATTCAGGGGGTGCCACAAGGTTCTGTCCTGGGCCAGTTGTTGTTCAACATCTTTATAAATGACTTGGGTGAAAGAATTGAGGGAATGCTCATCAAATTTGCAGATGACACCAAACTCGGAGGAGTAGCCAATGCCACCAAAGACAAACTCAGCATTCAAAATGACCTTCCTAGGTCCCAGAGAAAGTGAGCTTGGACTGATGGGACTTCTAGTTCAAAAAAAAACCCTGGAGGGCAGCAAATTGATGAAGGCTAGCTTCACCAATGGCCAATGTGGGCCTCACCTCTAGATAACAGTGTTGAAAAATGGGATTGGAATTTTGGCTTGCCGGGATTAATTTTAAAAAAATATTATGGGAGAAATTCCATGTTGAGTTTAAGTCAATCATTCTGTCAGGGCCAAGTGTTCTGGCTTCCCAGATGGAACAATACCACCCTCCTCCTCCACCTTCCATGCCATTCCAGAGGTTCTCCCAACCCTTCCAGGCACATTTTGGGGTGGGGTATAATGGAGGGGGGAAGCCCCATTGTGCAAGAAGAAGCATATGGCTTCTGCTGATAGGGCTCATTAATTGAATCCCACCCTATTACTGCCTAGAGGCAGGGAGTAACAAATATTCTAACTGCTCAGATTATTTATTCAAACCCAACATGTGTGAGCCATTGCCATGGTGCTCATGCTGTTGAAATGAAGCTTTCTTTTGGAAAATGTGGGGTTCTTCCTGTCAGAACTTCACAGAAGGATGCAAGCCCTAGTAAAATTATGTAAACATGAATGTCCTCTTTCTATTGGGAAGCCCCTTGGCTTCCTCACAACGGGAACAGCACCCCGCAACAAAGGAAATCTCTTCAGGACAACGGATGAAATCATACTTACGAGTAATGTGTCAGTTGTTCCAAACTGTTATGCATGTTGATTGGATATGTCTCGCTGAGATGAAAGAGCTTCTCTAAGGCCTCGTAAATGAAAATGATGCAGATAAGGGACGCAAAAGCTTCTTCCGTAAACCGAGTGATGTAGCACACAAGCGAACTGGCATCGGTCGCAACGAGGATGATACACAGAGTTGCAGTCCACAAGCCAATGCTTGCTCTCAGAGACAGGTACGACAGCCCATATTCCCTGGAAGCACATGGAGACAGGATTGCAAATGCACAGACCCAGACCTATTAAGTTTGTTGCTGTCTCGGGGAAAACACATTAAAACCCAAAATGCCTTTGCTGGAAAGCACAGCAAAGACAATGGCTGTTTATGATCATTTATCAACGTGATAAGTTAAAGCATATTTCATTATTAAGGCAGAGAAAAGCTTTGTGAGAGGTTCTGCTGTTTAGGAAATGCAAGTTTCTACTTACACCTGCTCTGCTGCTCACTATCCCTCTTTAAAAACTACTCGAACTTGCCTTAAAGTTCAGTTGACCTGGAACTGATTGCAGAGACATTTTTGTATAAAAATTTAATAAATAATCATCATCATCATCCTAACTTGTCCTTCAGCTTCAGTAACCCCTCACAAGGCAAACACAACAGAGTATGGAAACAGGGAGACTCTCAAAAGAAGAAAAACGGATCACTTACTTGCAAAATTTGAACAGTATCTTTTCAAACACCAAAACTGGGCCCGTACTCCCTAGTATGGTCAGAGGCTGTCCACCAAAGAGCGAATAGGCTATGCCGGTCATCGATGCACCAAACAAAGATTCTATTGCACTCTGCAGGTGGGTGGGAAGGGAGAAATGGAAAAGTTAGACCTATTACTTCAGCATCGAGGCAATGGATTGCAATAGTTGCCGTTTTTATCAGATAGAACATTCCAAGCGCGCGCACACACAGACAATTCATTCATGGAATTTTTGTAAAGTGCCAATCGTAAATAATAGGGAAGATTCAGATCAAAATATGACACATACTATGCGGCCATCCGTTGCTTCTCCCAGTAAACCACCAAACGTGATAACAGGAGACATGCAAGCACAGTAGAGAAAGAGAAACGAAGCTAAGCACTGCAGGCTGAACGCGTCAGTGAAGTCGCTCAGAAAGAATGGCGCTTTCCTCTTGACATCTAAAACCAAGCCCCCAAAAATCCTACAGAATTGGGGGGGGGGGGGAGAGAGAAGAAGAAGAAAAAGCAGAGTAAGTCTTTGAACCCAAACTTCCTCATGAATTTTTGAACTGAAAAACACTCATCACTGTTATCGAATCTAATGTGAAAATGTGTTCTTTGCATTCACCTTTAAAAGTCAAATACGAAGCATACGATGCCTCTCTAAAGTATCTTAATGCCCTGAAACATTATACAGGACAGCCAGTGTGGTATAGTGGTTAGAGCGTTTGACTAGCATGCAGGAGACCAGGGTTCAAATCACCACTCGTCTTGAAGGTCACTGAGTGACCTGATGCCAGTCACTCACTCTCAATCTAATCTACCTCCCTGGGTTGTTGTATGGAGAACTATGTATTGCTCCCTGAAGAAAAAGGTGGGGTATAAATGAAATAAATAAGTAAAAATACATGCAAAATGTTTGACTGAGGTGGGAAACTGACTGCACTTTAAGTAGTTCTACAGGGATTCTTTTAATTGTGTAAAAATACAGCCTTTTATTAAAGGCCTCAAGGTGTAGTCTTACCACTTTGGGGTAAGAGGCTTGGTGAATTTTCTTCACAGATGTTCTGATCAAGCAGGAGAAGCTCAACTGCTAGGAAGCAAAGTGACCTTGGATTTTTTAAATAAAAAAATCTTTAAAATATTTATAACCCACTTATTAGTTAAGAAAATATGGCATAAACACTATAAAACTCTAAAATAAACTTCAAAATGTTTTTAAAAAAACAATTAAGCCAACCATGTCTTATTAAAAAACAAAAAACCCCACAAATATATTACAATATTTGGTTTGTTGTTGTAGTTTTTTTAAAAAATTGAATTATTACTAACCTTCCAGTACGTTGCAGTTCTGGTCCTGAGTGACCTCCAACTGGTGCAATGTCTCCATGAGGAGCAGTTCCATTTGGCACACCTGGAATCTTACGCTTCTCCTACATGAGAGAAAGAGAGGTGATTTGTGTTTATGTGTGTATGTATGTTTTTACATTTTTCAAATCATGGATTGGGAAAGGAAACTACTTAAGGTCAACTAGCACACTGTGACACTCCTGGTATTCCCTTTGAATTATTCCCTCCACAAGTGATGGAAATCACAGAGAGGTGCTAACTGCCAGCAGCAAATTGACAGACTCAACTTGAACCTGCTAATCAATTAAGAACATTCCTCCTGGCTTCAGCATGAGCCCTGCCACATGGAAATCACCAGTTAGTGTTGGCGCCTGCTCCCTAGAAATACTGGCAGGAGGATTCTAGATGGCAATCTTCCCTCCCATGAGTTTTGAAACCTTATCACCTACTCTGCTCAGGAGAGAACCACAGTTTGGGGAGTTGGTAAAGCACAATGAGGCCCAAGTATGGGAACAGCTTGAGCATGATATTCCTTAACTACTCACCTACTAAGGGCCCAATGACATGTTACCACCATAGATGCAATTGCTGTCACCACCCCACATTTTCTCCCAAGTCTGTCCCCGAAGCATTTGGTTAAAGAAGATGCCTGAGGTGATATCATTATGCTCAATGTTTCGTTCGCGCCCCACAAGACGGGGCTCTGTAAACAAGGGGTGGAAGCATATGTGCTATGTGTGCTGGGGTGGGCGTGGATTCAAAACATTTGCCTCTGTATGGTAAAAAGGGTAACACCAGTAAAAATAAATATAATGGATGCCCTGTTCTGTAAAAGCAGAAATGGTTAGTAAAACACAGGTGGGTAACCTCTAGTCCGAACGCTGAATGGAGCTCCAAGGTCTCTCTTATCAGCCCTCAGGACTCTCCCCAGATACTACCTTTCACCAGGCCTACTCTGTGCCCACCTCAAGTGTTCTTTACTGCTTCAAATGTGTCCTTGAACTGGGATAACTGAAAAGGAGGGATAGAGAAAGAGAGTGCGGGGGCGGGGGGGCGAGAGAGAAGCCTGTGAGTTGTGCATGGGTGGAATGTATCCTACCGCATAGAGTTAAGTCACAGCCATTGTTCCACTCATTTTTTTTGCCAATAGGCACTACCCTACATTGGTGCATGGCCCACAGAAGTCTATCCATGACAGAATGTGGCCCCTGAGCTAACAATGTGCTCCGTTGATTTTATATCAGCTATATAATCCAAAATCCTAATCACCTGTTTGCACAGGATAGGGTTTCCTTTGAATATCTTGAGGAATATTTCAAAAATGTTAAGATAGTGGCGGTGTGTGCAGAAGCGACAATGGAGATATACTATTCTCCATTCTTGTTTCAAAAATGGAATGGTTTTATTGCTTTAGTCCCTGAAATATACTCGGAGTTGAGAATGGATTTCATGCTCTTTATTCAGCTCATAGTGGTGAGGAGGAATGAATGTTCCCCCAAAATATCTGCTTTATATACATTATTTACACAATGGGCTGCACATGAGATTGGCTAATTCCTGGATTCTCCTGTAGGCCAATCAGGTTGTGGATTCACTTCCACCTGGAGCTGGATTGGGTGGCTCCTGCAGACCAATCATACTGTTGCATTTTGGATCCTATTGTTCTAGGACCAATCAGACTGCTGCATTTTGGATCCTATTCAACTCAGTACATAACAGTCCCTTCACATTAAAACAACAACAACAACAACAAAAACATGAAATGTACACAAACCTGAGAGGGAACATTTTTGGGGGGCTCTATACGAATCGTGGGGTCCCATTCTCCAGGAGGGAGAACTGTCACCTGGTCGAGAAACTCATCAATCCCAGCAACCAAATCATTACGATCTTTAGCTTTGTAGGCAACATCATGAAACACCTGTCAGAGACACAAGAAAATACATGAGACTTTTCTTATAAGGAGGGCATATAAAATCCCACACATTCATACAGCTGCTTAAAGCGTGTAACTTACTTCCCTGAAAGTCTTCTATGTACAAAAAATACACTTTAGCATAGTGAACTCTTTGCTTATTATTGAAGTTTGATTTAAGCAGAATGTGAAAGCTGCTACCTACAATTCAAGCAAAGTGCTTTAGGTATACTTGGGAGACAAAAAACATCTCAACACAGGTTTACTTTTAGGTTTAAACAGGTTGTTTCTAAGTAAGCTTTAACTGCGGTTAATAGATAAATACCTCATCTGTCATTAAGGTTCCAATTGACCTGCCAATCTCATGGAACTGTTGGCCTTTTCCTAGAGGTCCCAGAAGAATAAATAAAAATCTACAAACAAATGGAAAGCAAAAATATTCAAAGGACATCCAGTTATGTAGCCCTAACACGTTTAAACTAAAAGTAAGCAAAAAGAAACAACCCCTACAGTGTTTCTAGATAGACTGAATGGATTGTGGCATTTTTAAAAAATAGTGACCTGAAGTGGAAGGATTTCTTTTAAAAACGGATGCACAAAACCAAAGCTTGACCCAAGTGTGTTTTTAGCGAGACAATTAAGCCTGTTCTGAAGTCAAAGGCAGCTCCTATGGGCAGCAAGTTTGGGAGAAGGCCTTAGGCTCGTGTATTTCCTACCAAGGGGTTAGGGGATATTTTCCAGGCGAAGGAATACACTCCCTCATGGGCAGCCTTCCAGACATCACATGTCACTGGTGGATGGTAAAGGTAAAGGGACCCCTGACCATTAGGTCCAGTCGTGACCGACTCTGGGGTTGTGGTGCTCATCTTGCTTTATTGGCCGAGGGAGCCGGCGTACAGCTTCCGGGTCATGTGGCCAGCATGACTAAGCCGCTTCTGGAGAACCAGAGCAATGCACGGAAACGCCATTTACCTTCCCACCAGAGCGGTACCTATTTATCTACTTGCACTTTGATGCGTTTTTGAACTGCTAGGTGGGCAGGAGCAGGGACTGAGCAATGGGAGCTCACCCCATCGCGGGGATTCGAACCGCCGACCTTCTGATCGGCAAGTCCTGGGCACTGTGGTTTAACCCACAGCGCCACCCGCGTTGGAGGCAAAAAAGAAGGGAAGGAAACAACAAATGGGGCTCCTAACTTTCTGCTTCAGGCTACATTTCAGCCATGTTTAAGTTAGGTTTCTAGACGGCTGTCCTCTGTCACGCCCCTCTCTCCATCCAGGCAAGCAACAGCCATAATCACACAGTTTGGCACTTTGTTACTGTGCACATATGGAAATGTGTGGCATATAAAATGATTTAAAGAGGCTTCCGTGCAGCATTTGCAATGCCTATCTAGGTCCTGGTCCTTTGCTTGTTAACTGGGAAATGTGCCTTTCTTTCTCGGCTCTGGTTATAAAATCACCTCGTTGGGATTGGAACTTCTGCTAGTCCCGAAAGCAGCATGGCGGGAGACAACCTAACAAAAGCCACTACAGCACGGTCCAGGAATTCCAGCTCGCCAACCAGAATGTTTGACGCTTCGGCTCCAGGAGGGATCTTTTTCATGAAATGCAGGTCAACCTGATCATGTGTAGAAAAAGGAAGACATCACACAGAGGGGAGCGGAAACTTGTGGGAAGTAACAAGAGACCACAGATAAATGCAAAAACTTGTTTTCTTTCACTTCACTGACACAGTAAGTTTATGGCATCGTTGATCACCAACCACAGACCGACTTAGCAATTGTTGATTAGCATTTATTTATTAGCAATCTCAAATATGTTAACTGCCGTGATCAATCAGTGAAAACTTTGCAGATTCAAAGAGCATTATCAGTTAATCAAGGAAGTCTTTAGCCTTATGAAACAGACGCCTTTTTGTATTCCAAGCATTATTTTTGCTTAATCCAGGGGCAACCCTCCAGATATTGTTGAACTTCAACTTCCATTGGCACCATCCAGCATGGCATGGCATGCCATGGCAAGGGATGCTGCAAGTTGTAGTTCAACATCTGGAGGGACGCAAGACCTCCACCCCTTCTTTACAAAGTTGGTGATTATTTCTTGTTGCTAAAGCACAGCAAATGCTGGACTTGACTTTTAAATATTAAGTTACCTCGTCAAGAAACCTGCTGTCATCATTCCGAAGCCCCAGCAATCACCTAACTACATTTAATGTTAACGAACTGAATACTTGGTTAATCAGCTGATTTTTTTTTCCCGCATGTCAAACTCGTGTCTTAGCATTTGCCTAATGATGCAACAGGAAGTTGGTTAGTAGTCCTTTTGTATTGAACATATGCAATGTGTCTTAATGTATCCTGTCCTATGGCACAAAGAGCAATGTTATCAGGGAAGTCCTGGGTGTAGTTCAGCACAGAGTTAGGCATGTTAAGATTGTTGATTCAATATGTTTAATTCTATGCTGGATTGTGGTCATTGGCTGCAAGTCCCATGGAAATTTGTGAGAATAATTTACAAGTAAATGGGCTTGGGTTTTCAGCTGACGCAATACATGCCAAAGTTACAATGCAATGCACTATCAACTGTTAAATGAACTGTAAAACATCCTGCAAAATGGGACAAGCCTTGGTTTTCCAGGGGCATATTTCAGGAGTGGGGAACCTGCAATCCAACAACACTAGAAGCTCACAAGTAGCACAGGGGCCCATGCCAGGGCCTTTTTAGTGGTGGCTCCATGTCCACAGAATGTCCTCCCCACAGAGATGTGCCTAGTCACATCATTGTTTTCTTAGGAAACTGGTGTAGATGCAGATTTCTGGATGAAGGGAACTGAATCGTTTGATGCTGTAGTTACTTCTTATGAGTTGTAAGCCAATATTTATTTTTAATCTTTTGTGTTATTGTCCCTGTGAAGATGGCACTACTGAATCAGTGGCACATGCCCTTCTGGCTTGCACTCTTTATAAAGACTTGAGGAATGAGATTACCACCCCTCTTTTATTATTCATTCCGGGTCGCCCAACCACTGCCACAGTGTCCTTTCTCTTGGCAGCTCAAGATGAGCAGGTGACAGCAAAGGTTGCAAGGTTTTTAGCTGGGGCAATCAGTGTAAGAGCCACTATCTGACTATTGATTCAAAACCCTAAAATGCATTTTATATAATTGACTTTTTATTTCTGTTCTTTGTATATCGTATTGTTGTTTTATTGCTATGGCCGATGGATGACGCAAATAAAGATCCATTCATTCATTCATGTTGTGTGGCTACAATCTTGTTCTATGTTGCAAACCATTCTGAGGCCTTTAGGCAAAGAGGGGTGTACATGTTTTTAAAAACTCCCTGTGCACTAGCTAGGGCTGATGGGAACTAAGGTACAGCTACATCTGGAACGCCACAGGTTCTCCACCCCAGGTATATTGGTGGGAGTTTTTGCCCAGATTACACTCACTAAAAGAAAACTGTTGTCTTTGGCTTGAATGGTTTTTCTGAAGGTTTCCCCACCCAAAGGCAGAGGAAGTTGCAGGGGAATGTGAGTAAATATGCAGGGAGGGAAGAGGCATGGCTAATGTTCCTGGATCTTCTTCCTCCTAACATCTTCCACAAACTAGCCAGTATAAATTTAATAGAAATAATCAATGGGCAATGGAAATCAGCCAGTGGCATTTCCCTTCCCTGAATGTTTGAGTGTCATCTATAATTTCCCTTGTCTGTCAGCCTTCAGATTTCTTAATGAGCGCCACCAGCATAGTGGATTATATTGGCCACAAGTCTTTGCAATGCTGGGAAGCTGCCAACTGGCAGTCTTTGGTTATCTCTCACCACAAAACATGCTTAGAATCAAGTCTGAAGGAGGATTTTCCACCTATGCAACCTAAGAAGGTAAACTGTAAACAGAGCTCCCTAATTAGCGCTTTCTGAAGGGTAATCAGACTGAGAAATGGAAGAGCTTAGGAACACCTCTTGATCCCTTAACAGTAACTAGGGAAGTGGTTCTGTAACTATGCAGGGATTGACAGTGGTGCATTAGCATTTTTTTTTAAGGAAATAGGGAGGGAGTGGGGAGGAGAGCAGCCGTACTGCACAGCAATTCACTATTATCAGCATTCAAATCCCTGACACTCCAAAGGCCCAAAAAGGTATCTAATCTTTCTACTGAGAAAAAAGGTGAGTGAAGGAAAGAACCCCCATTGATAGGAACTTCTGTGCTGATACTCTGGCAAATACAAATGTAAGGATGATAGGTACCATATTACAGCAATGGCTCTATTATGTCCTAAATTCCTCCTCCGTGTAGCCATAATATAGGTAGTTATGCATAATAGTTGGCAGTTAGGTAAAGGGACCCCTGACCGTTAGGTCCAGTCGCGGATGACTCTGGGGTTGCGGCACTCATCTCGCTTTACTGGCCGAGGGAGCCGGCATACAGTTTCCGGGTGATGTGGCCAGCAAACCAGAGCAGCGCACGGAAACGCCGTTTACCTTCCTTCCCGCCAGAGCGGTACCTATTTATCTACTTGCACTTTGATGTGCTTTCGAACTGCTAGGTTGGCAGGAGCAGGGACCGAGCAATGGGAGCTCACCCGGGGATTCAAACCGCCAACCTTCTGATCAGCAAGCCCTAGGCTCTGTGGTTTAGACCACAGCGCCACCTGCATAGTTATGCCTTAATGGCATATGGCATATGTTCTGGCCATGGTATAGCCCTGTTAACTAGTAATTTAAAATATCAATACTTTCTGGGCAAAGTGGGGGTTTTGTTTGGTTTTTTAAATTTTATTTATACTTTTTAGATACATACATTTCACTGATTTTACAATCATTTTGACATTTTAAAATCTGACTTCCTTTCCCCTCTTTCTGTGGTTCCTTAAATTTATTTTTAATATCTTCTGCATATCCAGATTTACTTAACTTATTTATTTATTTATCATATATATATATATATATATATATATATATATATATATATATATATATATTCTTATGCAGCTGCAGGCTATTACAATAATCCTGCCAGTGTTTTTATCTGTTTAAAATTTATCTGTAAATATTCAATAAACCATTTCCATTCTTTTATAAAAAGTTTATTCTCTTGATTTCTTATTCTTCCAGTAAGTTCCACCATTTCTGGCCAAAGTGTTAACGATAAGATTCGCAAATTACAATTTTGCATTTGCCTATACAGTATTCTAGAATACCTACCTTTCCTTCTCACTCTGATTACAACAGAATTGAAATCAAATTTGACTTTTCAACCAGAATAAATTGGTTTAATAAAAGCTAAAAGTGTAGGCAAACTGTGCATCGATTCTCTATTGCCATTAAAATTCCTGGTTGCTAGAAGGATTCGTTCCTAGTTAGCAAAACTGGTCAAATTATGTAAAGGCTTTAAATATTTTTTCCCCTTTTTGTTTCTTTCATTGATTTTACAGTGGCAACTGTCTGGCGTTTGTAAGCATATTCTATTTGCATTCTCCCTATACTACCTTTCTAAATGTTATGAAGAGGAAAATACAGTGATTCACACAACAACATGTTCAAATTGATATCACAGCTTCATATTTTGAGAATTTCAAATTGCAATACTTTTCCCCATTTGCTTTCCCATTACCAATCTAAACACAAAAACAGTGACCAAATCCAATATAAACTGTTAAAGTGACCATTTTAATGTCTATCTCACTGCCATCTGTCAGCGCCAGTGTGCAGTGTCTTCAATACTGTTTACAAAGTTGCTTTCTTGCAAATGGCTCTGGCACATAGACAGAATTTAAGCGTAATGGAGTTGTCTGTGTCATGAAATCTCTCTCAAAACTTGAACATCTCCCCCACCCCCAAAAATAAGGCCAAACAAAGCCCCTTTTCACTGTTGTGTTGTTTTTTGCCATCTTATATATATATCTCTTATGGGGAAATAATTTTAAGTTTATATATCGATCCAGTACCAAGGAATTATCAAGGATCACTTAAAATTGTGACTACTTTTCAGATAGGGGTTTGCCACAGATGGAGGATAGCATATGTACACGCTTGGAAGGGATTTCAAGTGACTTTTGATTGAAAGGCTCTAATTGAGGACTCGTATACAGTGGGAGTGCTTTTCTGTGGAGGAATTGTGTTCATAGGAACCAACTCCTAGGGAGCGAGGGCCCTTTGCCCTCCCCATAAAATATTTGAGGCCCCCTCAAAAGTTGATGGGCGTTGCCATTCAAATGACGTGTTTGTGCTGTGTCATGTAATTGATTATGTGGAGAGGGGCTTACCTGGGGACACCACCACCCCCCCAATATTTTATTCAAGCTGGCACCCCTGACTATGTGCATGTATATACGATGCATTTCTTCACAGACACACACAGCATGTGCACATGCTCCCCAATTTCCACTGATCGAAATTTCACCAGTCCAAAAAACACAGGGCCTTAAGGAAGCATGTAGAAGCAGACAAATGCATTCTTTATTTTGTGCTTTGGTGCATAGCTGCTTCTGGGGAGGTAGTCAGCTGCTACTGCCCAAGGTGTGCACCACGGGGGAAAGCAGGAAGGACAGCGCAGAAAGAGAATGTGGGTGCATGCAGACCGGAAGGACATTTTTCCTGCCAATTTTTCATGTCCTTTGCCATGTCTGCTGACAACTTTCCATGAAGGAGAATATGGCGCGCGCACGCACACAAGAATTGAATCTGCAGCACCTCCGGCAATTGCAAAAATAACTGGCCAGCAAATGAAGCAATCCCTTGAGAACCCACCCCTGATTACCACATTAATGTTTCCTCAAACATCAATGGAGGCTTATGGTAAGTTATGAAGTATTTGTGACATTTCATTTACAGAGGGGAGGGTGCTTCCATAAAGCATAATGAATCAACAGTGGCCATTAGGCTTTATGACCAGCAAGTGTATTATTATTATTATTATTATTATTATTATTATTATTAGTATTAGTATTAGTATTAGTATTATTATTGCTGCTGCTATTACTACTGCATTTATTGTCACCTTCAGGTGAACCCAAGAACAAAGCTTGGTTGCAGCCCATGGTTTGCCTAAGGGCGAGTCAAACCATGATCCCTGGCTTGGACACACTAAGGCAAACAATGACTGAGCCCATGGCAGCGCAGCAGCAGGGGGATGGAGCACAGGAGCAATCTCCTTTCTAGGAGTATAAATGCTCACATGTTTGAGCTAACCCACGGCTCATCTTAGCGTGACACTTGAAGCAGGTCAGAGTGTGACTAACCCCATAACCTCCATGGCCGAATGGAGATTTGAGCCTGGATCCAACATTCTTCTCACTGCGCAATATTGGCTCGGGAAATGAATGTTCATGAAACTTGAAATTTAAATAAAGGGCTGTTTGCCACCCTCAATGCCCCACGTTTTGTAAGTCCCCACATGCATAGTTATAGTATTCCTGCATGCTGAAAGTCTGAGTTTTGTCAATGCTCTAGAGGAGAAAGGAAGGCAATATCCTTTTTGCATGTCTGTCCAGTGGCCAGTATGTTTGATGGAGGCTCCCCGGAGCCTAAATATCTCTAAATATCTTCCAGAGCATCTATGACTTTCCTTTTTTAAAATTCGCTTTTAATTAGGGTCTCTCATACCTCAAACCTATACACTCTTACCTGTGAGTAAGCCCCACTGTACTCAATGGTACTTACTTCTGAGCAGGCATGTGTAGGCTTGGACTGGAAGGTAATATTTAGTGAGGTTCTCTTTGGGAATCTTGCAGAATGTTTTATATGTTTGTCTGGATTTATTTGTTTGTTTTGCTCCCCGCCCCACAACCGCCTTTGAATGTTCTATATATGTGGGAGCTTATCCTCAGCCTTCAGAGCAGTTGAAGGGTTGTGGGGTATTTGCTTTTTTAAAAAATGTGAATGTTGTGTACAGAATCTGTGCTTTTGCCAACTGCACTGACATAGCATGGTTTTGAACCCAGTATGGACATTTAGAAATAGACTCTGCTCGCAATCACCGTAGAAAGATAGCCAGAGTAGGTCCTCACCTCTCTCTCTCTCTCTTCCTGATGCAGGTGTCCTTTTTCATGTCTTTGTTTCATCCCAAATAGACTACTGTTATGCCCTTTTTGTTGGTCTCCTAGTCCCTGCACGCACAATTAACAGACTTCAGCTGGTACAAAAAGCTGCTTCTCATATTCTGTCTGGCACCAGATGGAGCAAGCACATAACTAGTTTCTGGCTCGGTTACACTGACTGGATGTCACATTCAACAACGGATTCAAAGCACTGCTCGCATCAATTCCCTTAGAAGAGAATCATGGTTGGGAAAAATATATCCTGCTACCAGTCTGCGTTCACCCCAAGCTATGGTCAACTGAGGCCAACCAGTGTGGCTGTAGCTGTCAAACCTATATCTCATGCAAATGTGCTTTCAGGGCACCTTTGTAGTGAAAACTGTCCACTCCAAAAATACATGGCAAGGGTTCTCAATCAGGCAAGCACTAGGTCTCCACTTTTTCCCCCTGGTGCTCTTTCAACAGCCAATGCTGTGATGCATTCATTGCAGTAAGCAACGAAATATCACGGCATGGCGCAGGAGCTAAGATTTAGCTTGCGGTCTAAAACCTGGCTGTGATTTTGCAATCACCTGGCTTGTAGGCAAGCAGGCTAAGAAATCAAGATTGTAGCCTGATGCACAGATCTACCGGAAAAAAACCAAATGTAATCCAGAATCCATTTTACTCCAGAGCTGTGTACCAAAGGCAAAGTGATTGCCCCAGCATAAGTAGTAACAGATTAGGTCTAAAACTACAGAGGATTCCTCGCCATCACACACAATTTAACAACATGGGACTGGCTTCAACAGCCACTCTTGCCTCTGAAAATGCCAAGACTAAAAACTCGGGGGGGGGGGGGCTTGGCTATGATTGTAAAGGTAAAGGGACCCCTGACCATTAGGTCCAGTCGTGACCAACTCTGGGGTTGCGGCGCTCATCTCGCTTTATTGGCCGAGGGTACAGCTTCCGGGTCATGTGGCCAGCACGACTAAGCTGCTTCTGGTGAACCAGAGAAGCACATGGAAACGCCGTTTACCTTCCCGCCGGAGCGGTACCTATTTATCTACTTGCACTTTGATGTGCTTTTGAACTGCTAGGTGGGCAGGAGCAGGGACTGAGCAATGGGAGCTCACCCTGTCACGGAGATTTGAACCGCCGACCTTCTGATCACCAAGTCCTAGGCTGTGTGGTTTAACCCACAACGCCACCCATGTCCCTGGCTATGATTGTAGGGCAGTACAAATGTTCATATAAATTTCAGCATTGAAATAATGAATCATGGAGTCCTGGGGGCAGCCAGGAAATGCGGCTCTCTAAACCAGGAACTGGATCCAGCTGGTGGGCCAGATCCTTACCTCTCCCACCACTTGGTGGACAATCCCTTGCCAATCACCCAATGTCACAGTGATGTCAGGTGACCCACTTTTACATGATGGTGTGCACAGAAGTCCATGTGTAGCCCTATGCAAGCCCCAAAGATCAGCTGTGAGGTAAAATGCTGAGATCTGCAGGGGCTGCTGACTGATGGCACCTGCACACTCCTTTTCACCCAGTGGTGTCTTTTACCTGCCCCACATTTGGCAACAGAGTGTGGGGCAGGTGGGTGAACCAAATGGCAAGACCTGGTGGACCTTTTCAGACCTGCAGACTGGAGTTTCTAAACAAAGAATCCCATTGTGATGGATTCCACTTTCTTTCATAGGCTAGCTAGTCCTAGACACACTAAGTTTCTTGGGCTTCATCCCAAGAAAGAAGTGGCAGAAGCCACTTTTGAAGGTAAGGAACATAGGAATCTGCCTTATACCATTAGGCCACCTAGATTGTTATTGTCTATGCTGACTTGCAATGGCTGTGCAGGATTTGAGACAGAGGTCTTCCCCAGCCCTCCATGGAGATGCCCAAGGTTGAACCTGAGACCTTCTATGTGGAAAGCTACATGTTCTACCAGAGCTACAGGCCACTCAGTAACAACAGGGCAGCCAATGAGAAGAAAGTGGAAGTCTAGTGCAAGAACCTTGACCAAAGAGCCCCCAGGATTCCACTGCCACAAGACTAGTTGGATCTTTAGCTCTTGGAAATGTAGGGCTTACTTCTGGGGTTGCAGGTATTCATGGGAAGGGCGAATGCATGCATCTGGACGATGCTGCAGAAAGATGTTCTGAGTCTCTCTCTTGGAGCTCTTTCCCCCTATTCCATTGTCAGAGATGCGACTGGCCTGAGAGCATTCCCTTGTTGCTGATTTCTCACGGGCCCTCAAAAAATCTTCAAACTCAGACACTAAACAGTCTCTTCTAAAGTTTCATGATGTCTTCACAGTGGTATGCAATGAAATGACCCAACATTTTCAAGGGGAAAAAATAGTTTACTTTAAATTATTAAACATCCCCCCCTTTTATTCTAAGTAAAATGTGTGTGGTATGAAACAATGACTGGCAACAACTCATAACACTGAGATGAGACATGCTTTATTGAACACACCTAAACTACATCCTTACCATCCAAAGATTCAAGACGGTAAAAGTCTTACCTTGCTGAAATCAACGCTGCTGTTTTCTCTGCTCACGTCATTTTTTGTTTCAATGCTGGCTGGTGCAGACTGTGGGGAAACAAGCTGACCTGCTGGAAAAAATTGTTATTACAGAATACTAACAATTATCTGTATTATTAACAAATAAAAATGAAAGAGGTGTTTAAGAGTATCACGTACGCTTCATATTCTAGGCATGTGAAACATGGAGTCAAAAGCCGAATGCCTTTTTCTCATGCCATGTTCTCAACCCAAATTGCTTGTAGGAGCAGGAGCAATACATATTTTCCCCACTATCCCAAATGTTTTCAAAACAATGTGGACCAACTGAGATAATCTAGCTGTGCATTGTTATCAGGGCATCTAGCTGGCCACTGTCAGAGGGCATACTTTGAGCCCTCTGAAATTATTTACAGATCCTGCAGACCAATGCTATGCATGTTTCATTGGAAAAGAAGGCTCCACTGTGATTGATGGCGTTTACTCCCTAATAAGTGTGTTTGGGATTGCAGCCTTAAACTGTTTAATAGTCATGCTTTCTCCACCGAAGGACTCTGGGAACTGTAGTTCTGTGGGGGTATGTGCAGGGCTGTCTTCAACAACTTGGTGGCCTCCCATATAAAAGGTAAAAGGTAAAGGTACCCCTGCCCGTACGGGCCAGTCTTGACAGACTCTAGGGTTATGCGCTCATCTCACTCTAGAGGCCGGGAGCCAGCGCTGTCCACAGACACTTCCGGGTCACATGGCCAGCGTGACAAAGCTACTCTGGCGAGCCAGAGCCACACACGGAAACGCCGTTTACCTTCCCGCTAGTAAGTTGTCCCTATTTATCTACTTGCACCCATGGGTGCTTTCGAACTGCTAGGTTGGCAGGCGCTGGGACTGAGCAACGGGAGCGCACCCTGCCGCGGGGATTCAAACCGCCGACCATGCGATCGGCAAGTCCTAGGCGCTGAGGTTTAACCCACAGCGCCACCCGCGTCCCTGGCCTCCCGTATAAAATGAACTAAAAGCCAGCATAACTGCAGTGTTGCAAACAGGTGGGAACTGCACCCCAAAACATGCAGAGGGCACCAGGTTGCCAAAGCCTGGAGTAAGCTGTAACCAAACTATAATGCCCAGGAACCTTTGGAAGAAACCATGATAGTTCAATTGATATAAAACTGATGCAAGTTTATACAGTGTTAAGATACAAGATTTATTGTACGAACCACCCTGCATTTTTATTTAACCTAAATGTGTTTTTTTTAAAAAATATAAAGAACATAAAAATAAATCATACCAACACAACAGTGATTTCTACCATCTGAACAGAAATGTGTTAAGACTCTGTATGTCTCTCTCGTTTGTGTATATAAAAAAAGAGTCGAACTAAGCTGGAATAGCTATTAATAGCATTCTGGCAGAAATCCTGAAGATCAAGTGATTGACTAGATTAACAATGAAAAACATCATGCTGGAAGAAACGGATGTGAAAACATGAATGAACATTTGAATTGGCCTAAAGCTCATGCAAGATAGTTTTGTAGTACACTACCTCTGAACCTTCAAGGAGCTTAGAGAACCCAAAGATTAGAAGATGAGGGAGGTAGAGAGATGAGATGAGCCTGTTAGAAGACAGATACAACAAAGACAGACCAAAATAAAGAAAAGTGAAGATGACTGACACAACAGCAGAGTTTAGATAACATACAGTTAGTTATTCATGGGCACAAACAAGAACATAGGGAGAAGAAAGGGTTCACTATGAGGTGAAGGTGATCAAGAGATACGTGACCTTTATTTCAAGATACTGAACTACAAGTATTTTTTTTAAAAAAAAGAACAAAAGCAGTAAAATAGAAAAGGATGAATGTACAAGGGGGTGGGGGTGGGAAATAGGCAGCTAAAGACTCACTACAATGAGAGGAGAGATGCCAGACTTGATCAGATGTTGCAAACATGAAATGGCCTTAAACATTGAAAGAATGCAGGACAGCAATCTTAAACAGAGATTCTAGATAGATAACATGTGACTGTTGAGTTCTAAGAAGAGATCTGCTGGAGCTGGAGCCACACAAGATGTCCTGAAAACCCTAGATGGGTGGACTATGGTTACTCGTTACCACTCTGCACATGCTCAGTGGCACATTATTACTTCAGCTATTCATCAACTATTGAACACAGTTTCTGGGAATCAATTCTCATAAGCTTTCGGCCCATTTAAAGTCAGTGTCCTAGCACAAATCCCATTTCTTTCACTGGTATATGTTCTAGCTCAGCACTTTGTGGAGACTGGACTGCAAGTCGACTATTGGTGGTGACTGATACCAAATTGAAAATATGAATCCCAAAGAAAGAAAGACTCAATGGCTAAAACATTACAAATAAATAAAATAAACAAAAGATGACCAATATAAGAAATTTAGATCCTCAAAACGAGCAAGACTTGAGATCATGAAACATTACCTCCTAAACCTAAGTTATGTAGTGCTTATTATATATATTGGCCGTGGCCATTTATTTGAGGGTGCCTCATGGTCTCAAACATTAGCAAGGCTTTTAGGCTTCTTTGAAAACAAAACTACACTAGTTTTTTTAAATGCTTCCTAAAATGGAATAAATCTAACTAATTCTCACTGAGGCTGTCAAACTGTATCAAACTTGCAGCACTTCAGATTGCAGGGAGCGGCTCACAAGATTCCCCCAAAATAATAATAATAAATCAAGCACGTCAAGAAAAAAATCTAGACTAGAACGTTTCTCCTTTATATCTAGTTTTCTGTGTGCAGGAAATTTTTTTATATGGAAGAGCACTGAATCATATAAGCCCCATACCAGCAGTCCAAAATAGTATAGTTCAGACAAAGGCATAGCACTTCAGTATAAGTAAGTTTTTAAGCAATCAGCAGTTGATAATATGTAAGCAAGGCACAATGGCAAGCTTCAGCATTTTGGAAATAGCATCAACTGAAGCCCAGAGTACTTTCACTTTAAAGAAGGGTCATACCTGCTTCTATTTCCGAATGCAATCTTAGAATCTGTGCTTTACATTGCTGGAAGCTTCAAAAATGCCCTCCCAGATCCAGGCTTTTGCTGTCTAAATTCATTCATCTAGTGCCCTAGCAAGTCTGCCCTGCCCATTACTTGTAACACTTCCTACATGTGCTTAATTTTTCAGAGAATCTTTTTTTTAAAAAAAATGTATCATTGGAAATAATTACCCTTAATGAGTAGGAATTTGAAACATCAATGGAATCATCTCTTGACTTGTGTTATAATTTGCAATTGCATTAAAGCCTAATCACATACTTTATGAAGGCTTGATGTATCCTTATGGAACACAGAATATGAATATACAGTACCTGTTTTGATCTTACTCACACACCATTGCCACTGTCAAAAAGAATCTTAGATATAACTATATCAGCTTTAAGTAGTCTGCAGACTATACCTTCAGGCATTTCAGCTGCAATCCTCAAACAGCTTACCTGGAGTTGACTGATTTCAGCTTGACCGAGGGCTTTGTCTTATGGCACAAGGACAGGCCTACTTACTTACAAAGTCTCTTAATTGAAGAGTCTCTTGAAGACAATATAATTAGGTTTTCCCTAGTCTGAAATTGCCACCCTTTCTGATCTCAGAGACTTGATGTGCCAACTCTTTATCGCTTGGGAAATGGCGTAACTGCAGCCATGCCTGCATAACACCACAAAACCTTTATTTGACTTCCTACTGCAAATACCTTCTCCGCTGCATATTACAAAACATGAAATGGCTTACAATTGAAATCAATAAAGGTACTGTATGATCCATTTGCAAGCTATCAAGTATTTGTGGCTACAGTATATATACCAAAACAACGGGGGGGGGGGGACCTATTGTAAAAACAGAATCTAATTCAACTGGAAATGGAGAAACTAATTAAACTGGAGCACATCCCTGAACACCTGGCATAAACAGAAGGACTGCACAAGCTGCCCTGTTGGCCTTTCAGTCTGTTTACCAGGTTGGCAAACTCTATCAGGAAACTCTTCTGTAATTCCTGGGACACTGCCAAGAAAGTCCTATTCCCAGATCTTGTAGTGTTAGCTTTCCAAAGTGAATGGACCACAGCCTGCTCTCACTATGATCAGCAAGGAAAAAACTAAAGAGAAGAATGCTCTCTAATGTGATAGGTTATACAGGTGTTGCAGTGAAGTTGTGCCAGTGACACGGGAAGAGGCAGTAGTTTAAGGCTGGGGTGCCAATCGCTTTCAGGTTTGAAGGTGTGCAATACATGTGTTTCACTTGACAAATATCTTGCAAGAGCTGCCAGTAATTATTACTGAAATAACATGACACTTTACCATTTTTGTCCATGGAATGAGGTTCAGACTGTTTCTTGCCAATATCAGCAAAGGACCTGACTATTGGGATCCTATTGCTTAGCTTCTTCTGATTCTGATGGTGGTGCTGTTTGAGCAGAGCTTCGTGCACCCTGTGGCGAACATCTTCGCTGAGCTGTCCCGAGCCTACTTGTTGATCAAGAATCATGTCTGAAAATATAAAAGGCAAATGATCTAATGACACCAGGAGCTAGGATCACAAGGAGTCAAATAGCAACAACAACAACAAAAGGAGAACTAGCAAAGATCACTGAGGAATTCCCGGTTCAGAAATCCAACAAAATATTTGGGCCATTGCATGTTGCCCCATAATAGCACAATGTTTTCTGGGTGAAATAGAATAGCCTTCTCGGTAGTGGCGCCCGCCCTGTGGAACGCCCTCCCATCAGATGTCAAAGCGATAAACAACTACCTGACATTCAGAAGACATCTTAAGGCAGCCCTGTTCAGGGAAGTTTTTAATGTATGATATTTTAGTGGGGTTTTTGGTTTCTATGGAAGCCGCCCAGAGTGGCTGGGGAAACCCAGCCAGATGGGCGGGGTACAAATAATAAATTATTATTATTATTATTATAACTCCCAAATCTGTCATTCTTAACGAACCCAGCAAAGTTTGTTGTATATGTTGATTAACAGGTAACCAAATATGAACATGCCTTCGGCTTTCTCATAGATAACCCTGCAATGCACAGATGTGTGCATTTATTCTCCAACTCTTCTCCTTTCACCCCTTCCCACCAACATTGGCTATTCCTAAGACTTGGAACGTGATGTCATAAAGTTCTGCATACATAATTTTAACAGGAGACGAAAAACCCAGTCCAAATAAAAAGTCTTCGCACGCCTCTGGAAACTGCTCATGCTTGGATGAGAGCAGCTGGCTTCCAGGAAGCTGGTCTTCATAGTTATGCAACACTCACTTGCTGTCAACATTTTGTTCACTGATGAAACGCCACAAAGTGGCTTTTCTGATGGTGGAGCTATGTATCCAGTGGACAGCATGGGTCTTAGAATTTTGCTCTCCAAACAGCTGCAAAGCAGTGGGATTAAGGGAATGATCTGAAGCAGAGAAGTGATGAGAGGAAATAGGGCACACCACATCACTCACCACTTCCTCCCCAGTTGCTGGGATTCTGGATGCGTTTTTCTTCCATCATAGCCAAGGGCAGGAAGAAGATTCAAGGGGGAAATTGGTCTGGGACAGGATAAAGTCCCCCCCCTCTCATCTCCTCATTTTAAACCATGCCCACCTCCTCTGCTTTGCAACTGAGTCCTTGTTCCTCTAATCTCCATCAAATATTCAGATGAGCTACAGAAGAAGCAGCTTTCAACATCTCTTGCTCAACAGAGTTTTCTTTGAAATCCGAATGTACATTGGCCAGGGGTGAACTTTGCTGGTCCACAATATCAGTGACCATATAAATATTGCAAGAGAAACATGGTGGCAATTTCAGTGCCACTTAGGGAAATGGTCTGTTGGGTTTTGAAGGGATGAGGACTAAGAACTCAAGACCACGGCGGGTATTTCTCAATTGTACGTCAACGCCATGGTCAGACGTGTACCCACTGCAGTGTTTAAAATCTGTTCTCTCTCTTTTTAAAACCAGAAGCTTTTAAAACAGGAATTCTCAGATTACTAACAAGAGCTCATCTGAGCTCAACGAAACACATTAGGGGGCTGTGAGCACCCTGCTGGCTGTGTATCATCAATCTCAGACTTAGTGTGCATATAAAATTCAGGGATAGATAGATAATCGGCTTGGAACCCAAATACTTGAAGGAACCTCTTCTCTTCATCAGCCTGCCCATGCCCTCAGAACCCCAGAGGAGCATCTTCTCTGCATTGGGAGAAGCTTGCTCTGCGGTGAGTGATACAGGATAGAACCTTCTCCCAAGTGCTCCCCCTCCCCTTTCCAAGGTATGATTGGTGCTGATGCTGCTATCATTTAAGCACCACTTTCAGACTTGATTTATTTGCCCAAGCTTTTTAAGCTGTGTGAGCTGATTACTTGTTTAATCTGCTCTGTTTGTTTTAGCTGCATTGCATGCATTGTGTTTTATTATTGGGCCGGTTGTTTTTATTTTGCATTCCCTAACCCTCCCAGGCATCCGCAGCAATGGCGTAAAGGTTGTTAATATTTGTTAGTAATGAATAAGTAAAAGGCATAACGTGTATTCCGCAATAATAAAGTTAATATACTAGAATCGAGGTGGGGCAGCAGGGAGGAGAGACCGAGGATAGAGGCTACTCAGAGACAGTATTAAGATGCTGTCCTGTTGAGCTTTTAGAGATCTGGGAGGAGGAAGGCAGCCTTTCCACTGGCAATTAAGGCTTAAAAGTCAAAAGCAAGTTTCTCACTAAAGCAAGCTAACTGAGCAGCAAGTGTTTTAGCATATTCATTAGGAGAAGCCGTGCCACTCAAAACTTCTGACACAATGAATGTTGAGTCATGAACTCTTTTGCTCTTGAGCTTTTCTTTCTCTCTGCAACCCCACATCTCACAGTAAGCTCTCATCATGAACCAAGAAGAGCACACAGATACACGATTAAAGTGTCAAAAACAGGCAGGATTAGTCAAACTTTTGATCATCTTCAAGATTAAGGTGTGGATTTCTGCAGATGGAAAGTCTTGCACAGGGTTCCAGCTCCTACAGAGGCACTGGCTTTCCCAATGCAGATACCCACACTCAATGCACAATCGAATTGGGCACTATTGCAGATGCCACCCATTCCACATTTATAGGAACTCAACTGTTTAGTTTGGCAGCACCTGCACTTTGGAACTCCCTGCCACTCTTTTCGGTGCCTGCTAAAAACATTCCTGTATAGACAAAGCCTACCCAGATGCTTCAAAAGTTGAGGTAATTTTTCATCTGTTTTAGCATTTTAACTTCTGTATGTTTTAAAGCAGGGTTGTATTTCTCTCTCTCTTGATTAAACTGTTTTATTTATAGAAACTGCTTTGGGTTGTTGTTGCTGTTGACAATCAAGTAGTGTATAAATTTTATGAAATAAACAAATAACAATGCATGGACACAGGACTGAGCTTTTTGCTGTGGATGCAACTTTTAAGGGGCAGGGGACATCAGCATCAACAGCAAGGTGTAGATGGAGCATACTGCGTACTTCTTGGTAAAAAAAGAATACACTTTGCTAGTAAAAGCAAAATGTGGTGGGACTCAAGTAATGCTCAGCAAGGTAACAAACGAAAGTGTAGACATTTCTTATGGCCAAACAACAAGTGGAATGTATCCATGCCAATATTAAGAAAAGGTTGCTAAGAGACGCAGAATTAACCTAAGAAGCTGTATAAAGGTTTGGATTTCAGGGCGTTCCCAGCACAGCAGCCTAGGAGCTGTTTAGCAAAAAATGAAAAATGGGTTGATGAGTGAAAAAGAGCATGGGAGGAAGGGTCAAAGGATTTGGGGGACCAGGGGACGGGGGAAAGAAAGCCCTCACTGGAAATATTATTCTACCAGTCGTATTATGTAAACACAAACACGCACAAAATTTATATCAGACTGCCATGAAAAGTCCTTTATTTATTTATTTAAGGAAGCACATTCATTATTTTGTCTAGACCATCAGTATGAAAAATAGAAAACAGGACTCTTACAAACTGAAAATGCAAGACTTTTAAAAATATGTGATCTGTGCTACTTTATAGAATGTTATTACTGTTTTCTTACTGTTTTATGTGCAATGCTTAAGGGTGAGGGGTTTTTTATTAACAGGTTATTATTATTAAGAAATATTTTATTTGATAAGAAATAGCTTGTGGTGTCCTAAGCCGTGTGATCTCAAAATGGTCATGAAGTCATTTCCAAACATAATGTAATGGAAATCCTAGTGTCTGTGTGTCATACCGACAAGAATGTAGGATGGAGTCTTTCACCAATGAAGAAAACAAAAGTAAAAATGTACCACACTGCATCCTACGTTGGTCCTCGATTCACATATAGGAGAGGACCATTTCCGCAATCTCCCCCCTCCCTCTGCAGCCCCTGTAGCCTATCCAGCACCATTGCCAAATGGCCAAATTTAGGAGAAGCACAGTGGGTTGCAGAGGAAAAAGGGAGATGGGAAGTCCCTTATCAATGAATGTGAGCATTGTTTCATTCCCAGAAGGGTGAATGAATGAATGAGTGGCTCCTGTGATAACAGGATGGCTGAAATAGATGGACCAGTGGCTTGGGACTCAGCTATACAGCTCCAAATACAGTGGTACCTCCGGTTGCAGATGAGATCCATTCTGGAGGTCTGGCCGGATCCTGAGGTTTTTGCAACTGGAGGACCGCTTCTGCACATGGCAAAACCTGGTAAAATACTTCCGGGTTTGCCACTTTGACATCCCAAAGTTTACGTAACTAGAGGGTTACGTAACTGGAGTTACTACTGCATGGGTAGGCAAACTAAAGCACAGGGGCCGGATCCGGCCCAATCGCCTTCTAAATCCAGCCTGCGGACGGTCCAGGAATCAGCGTGTTTCTGTTACCTCCGAGGATGTGGACAGGCTGCTTGGACGAGTGAAACCAACCACCTGTCTCCTGGATCCTTGCCCATCCTGGCTTATAAAAGCTAGCCGGGAAGGGCTGGGCGATGGGCTTCGTGGGGTGGTGAATGCTTCCCTCCGTGAGGGAACATTCCCAGACCCGTTGAAAGAGGCGGTTATTAAACCGCTTCTTAAAAAACCATCTTTAGATGCGGCCACGATGGCCAACTATCGCCCAGTCTCAAATCTTCCATTCTTGGGCAAGGTGATTGAGCGTGTGGTTGCTGAACAACTCCAGGCACGCCTGGAAGAAGCGGACCATTTGGATCCCTTCCAATCGGGATTCAGGCCTCATCACGGGACTGAAACTGCCTTGGTCGCACTGGTTGATGATCTCCGGCGGGCTAGGGACAAAGGTGAGAGCTGTTTCCTAGTTCTGCTGGATCTCTCAGCGGCATTTGATACCATCGACCATAACATCCTTCTGGACCGTCTTGAGGGGCTGGGAGCTGGGGGTACTGTCATACAGTGGTTCCGCTCCTTCCTCCTGGGCCGTGTTCAGAAAGTGGTGGTGGGGGATGAGTGTTCAGACCCCTGGGCTCTCACTTGTGGGGTGCCTCAGGGTTCTGTCCTCTCCCCTATGCTTTTCAACATCTACATGCAGCCGCTGGGAGAGATCATCAGGGGGTTTGGGCTGGGTGTTCATCAGTATGCAGATGATACCCAGCTCTACCTTTCTTTCAAATCAGAACCAGTGAAGGCGGTGACGGTCCTGTGTGAGTGTCTGGAGGCGGTTGGAGGATGGATGGCGGCAAACAGATTGAGATTGAATCCTGACAAGACAGAAGTACTGTTTCTGGGGGACAGGAGGCGGGCAGGTGTGGAGGATTCCCTGGTCCTGAATGGGGTAACCGTGCCCCTGAAGGACCAGGTGCGCAGCCTGGGAGTCATTTTGGACTCACAGCTGTCCATGGAGGCACAGGTTAAATCCGTGTCCAGGGCAGCTGTGTACCAGCTCCATCTGGTACGTAGGCTGAGACCCTATCTGCCCGCGGACTGCCTCGCCAGAGTGGTGCATGCTCTGGTTATCTCCCGCTTGGACTACTGCAATGCGCTCTACGTGGGGCTACCTTTGAAGGTGACCCGGAAACTACAACTAATCCAGAATGCAGCAGCCAGACTGGTGACTGGGAACGGCCGCCGAGACCATATAACACCGGTCTTGAAAGACCTACATTGGGTCCCAGTACGTTTCCGAGCACAATTCAAAGTGTTGGTGCTGACCTTTAAAGCCCTAAACGGCCTCGGTCCAGTATACCTGAAGGAGCGTCTCCACCTCCATCGTTCTACCCGGACACTGAGGTCCAGCACCGAGGGCCTTCTGGCGGTTCCCTCACTGCGAGAAGCCAAGTTACAGGGAACCAGGCAGAGGGCCTTCTCGGTAGTGGCGCCCTCCCTGTGGAACGCCCTCCCACCAGAAGTCAAAGAGAACAACTACCAGACTTTTAGAAGACATCTGAAGGCAGCCCTGTTTAGGGAAGCTTTTAATGTTTGATGTATCACAGTATTTTAATATTCTTTTGGAAGCCGCCCAGAGTGGCTGGGGAAACCCAGCCAGATGGGCGGGGTATAAATAATAAATTATTATTATTATTATTATTATGAGTAGAATGTGTGCTTTTATTTTAAATGCATCTCTGGATTATTTGTGGGGCATAGGAATTCATTCATTCCCCCCAAAAAATTACAGTCCGACCCCCCACAAGGTCTGAGGGACAGTGGATCAGCCCCCCTGCTGAAAAAGTTTGCTGATCCCTGTACTATTGTATAACGCTTTAAGCGCATTACACAAATGTGACACTAGATGGCACTGGTGAGCTAACGGCAAATTCCACAATGGTTAAAAAACTTATTTTTACAGCCTTTTTTTTTTTTTTACATATGTGTTGATTCTGCCTTGGTCCTCTTATGTTTTTAGAAAGGAAAATCAAGATCTAAGTGGCTTGGCTAAAGTAAATATAGGGTGACACCTAATTGTGAGATCCCATTTGTGCAACTGACTTCTGCTTGTGGAAATGGGACTTGCCTTTCGTACCCTTCCCCTGCAGCCTGCTTTCCCTAAAATTGCTCTAGAGCAGTGGCTTTCAACCAGTGTGCTGTGGCACCCTGGGGTGCCTTGAATGATGGTCAGGGCTGCCAAGGGCAACACTGGCCTCTGTCTCTCTCTCCTTCCTTCCCTCCCTCCCTCCTCTGATGCCCTCTCGGCATCAATGCCTTCCAAAGGATTGTGAGGATGTTTGTTGCAGCAGCCCTGGCTACAAGCTCCCCAGGCAAACAGTGCCTCTGGGGCTGGCCAGGGGAGAGGAGAGGAAGGGAGGCTGAGGGAACACTCCACAAGGAAAGGTGTTTGATAAGGTGTGAGGGGCTGCCGGCTTTGCAGGCAAGGGGGTGACATAACTGGGCTTCTGAGGCTTGGAGCACGTTTCCCCACAGGGGAGCTGCAGAAAGAATGTACAGTGGTACCTTGGGTTACATACGCTTCAGGTTGCATACGCTTCAGGTTACAGACTCTACTAACCAAGAAATAGTACCTCGGGTTAAGAACTTTCATTCAGGATGAGAACAGAAATCGTGCTCCGGTGGCGCGGCAGCAGCAGGAGGCCCCATTAGCTAAAGTGGTGCTTCAGGTTACAAACAATTTCAGGTTAAGAACGGACCTCGGGAACGAATTAAGTACTTAACCCGAGGTACCACTGTAGTTGGTCAAGGGAGCCTTGAACTCAAAAAGTCTGAAAACCTCTGCTCTAGAAGGTTAGGGGCTCTGCAGAGCAGATTGGGAGGCTGTGGCAATGGGCAAGAAAGTGAAATCCCACTTCATCCACTGGAATGACTTATAAGGCTGAATGTGTGCAATACGACTGGACATTTGCCCAAAAGAACACAAAAAGAATATACAAAGCCCATAACTTTACCAGTCTACCCCTGTAAGCTACAGTGGAATAAAAAAACCACACTTTTGATTCCAGCTAGAAAAATGGCATATTGTAAAATCCAAGAGCCATTTCACTAGCTGCATTCAAACCAAATGACAATTTTAGAATGCATCCAAAGGAAGTAGATGAAAATATCAAAGAGAACATTTCCGTCTGCCAATTTGAACTGAAATAATCGGGAGGATAATAATGTGAAATAGCTGTTTAAGGTCAAGAAGGCACATCTGGTGTGCTGGTCAAGTGCTGCGGACTACGGCTGACTTCTCATTGTGCAAAGAAGGCAATTTGGGACCTTGAAGTAGGAAACTGGGTACCTGAGAAGTACCACAACAATACGTAGGAACAACAAGTGTGATATGAAAAGAGTGTTGGCTGTAGTTATGGGAATCAAGAGCAACCAACTTTAGGAAGCAGAAATGGGGTCCGTCATCCTTCACACCATCTTTGAACAAGCTCTCTAATAAAGTTAGTGTATTGTATTGTATTGTATTGTATTGTATTGTATTGTATTGTATTGTATTTAGTGTGGGTCATATATTGCCTAATTAAAGGGGAAACCCTCCCAACAGTTTATGTAAGAGTATAAAATATTAACTTAAAGATCAGTGATAAAAACACACCTTACAAAGCACACATAATCAAAATACCAAAATATAGGTAAGACCAACACTTGTAAAAGCAAACATACACAACACAGTTACATGAGCAGGCTTGCGTAAACAAAAAAGTTTTTAGCAAGCATCACAAACAATATAGCAAAGCTGCCTCCTTTATATTAATAGGCAGGGAGTTCTAGAATCCTTTTTTTCTCAGAAGTAAAAAAAATAGTTGCTGATCCAAGGTTTAAAGGAGTGCCTTTATCACATGTAAAAGAGGGCAGAGAAATTAAGAAGCTATGGGAGAAAAACAGGAAAGTACAACATACGACCTTTGCAAAATAATCTCGATATTTTTATCAGGATAATCCTATATAGGTTTACACAGAAGTAAATCTGATGAATTCAGCAGGGCTTGCTCCCAAGTTAGTGTGCACAGAATTACAACTTGATAGCACAATTCTCCACATGCCTACTCAGAAATAAGTCCCACTGAGATCTATGGGCCTTACTCCCAGATAAGTGGGTTTAGGGTTGCGGCTTAGCATCAGTGTAAACTGAGTGAGAACAAACATCTTTAATAATAATTTTAAAAGATGTTTGGAACTTGAATGACTGCTCAATGGCACAAATAATCAGAAAGGACACTCTGAACATTAGAAATGTCAGGCAGAAATGACCTACCGAAAACCAACACACAATGCAGAATGTAACCTCAGCTATTTATGAAGCACTATGATGAGCGTATGTTCCTGACACAAATGACTGCTTCTTAATTTTCAGTTGTATTTTGGAAATTTGCATACTACTGTTCAGACAACAGACATTTAAAATGCAAAGGAACCAAGAACATTTATCAAAGTGTCAGGAAAATGAATGAAGAAAACAGCAGCAAGGAATTTTTTTAAAAAAATAAAAGCAGGATTCAAATATGAGCTCGAATAACCCTCCCTTATGTATTCAAAAGCAAGATCCACTGAGCTCTGTTGGATTTAATTCCAGGTAAGTATGTATAAGATTGCAGCCTAAGGCTGCAAAAATCAAATGCATGTTATATATTATATATAGGAATATGTGTGTTAATACATTTTTATTGTGGTCTACACACCTTTAAAATGATGTTTCTGGAATGTAGAAGGTTTAGCCAAGTTAAGGGAAACAGCAGCATTGTTGTTTGACTGATACTGAGTGACAGTTGCCCAGCAGCCATCTAGAGAGGCCAGGACCCTGATATAGTCTGACTCACTCCTGCTGCTGGAAGATCTCTGAACTCAGCGCTAGCAATCAGTACACTGAATCCTGAGCTGCATGCAGCAGCTTCCTGAATGCTTAAGCAATTACAGCATGGCTACAAATGATCAGGAGAAACACCTA
Organism: Podarcis muralis; assembly: GCF_964188315.1. NCBI lineage: Eukaryota > Metazoa > Chordata > Lepidosauria > Squamata > Lacertidae > Podarcis > Podarcis muralis. The sequence continues at coordinate 106,658,335 of NC_135655.1, read as the reverse complement.
TGCCAGCAGCATCTTTGGAACTAGCAAGGAACCAATGTCTCTGCATCCCCTTCAATCTCACCCTGTCAAACACTAATTATTGAGCTGAATTGCTAAAATATCAAATCGCAGTGAGCGAGAGACAAAAGAACAGAATCCACAATGTCAAAGCACAGCCTGTACAGAAAAGAGCAGCGAAATGTTTGGGAGGAATTCATTGTTACACCAAGGGGATCGTTCCACCAGAGAAACCAGCCCACCCACCCCTAGTTTTTGGTGTTCTCCTGACCACCACCCCCAAATCAATTTCCGGGGAGTGAGGAGTGCAGCAGGGGAGGAGCAGAAGCTTTTCATTGACTCCCGCTCCTTCCTTGGCACCTGCCCTTTTGAGTTCCAGGGCCACATTCACTCATGAGTAACCTTCCAGGGGCCACATAACCATGTTAGAATTCCTGCTCCATGACTGAAGTCATGGGATTGTTGTCTTTCACACAACACTATATGTTTTGACAGAGACAGGATGTTTGTGTTACTGTGTTCCGTGAAGTGGGACTATTGTCCTTTGTTCTTTTTCTCTTTGCTGTCTGATGCTAGAGAGAGAGGGAGCCATGTTGCAGTGCTCCGTCTGTGTTTATATGTAAATAAAGTCGATTAGCCAAAATGCTGAGTTGCAGAGGTCTGTCACGCAAGTTGCGAAGACTCTGCAGATCCCTAAGTGTGCTGGTGTCGGTTGGCATTGGTCGCTGTGATGTTTCGGCTGAAGAAAGCTTTTGAAGCTCCCGAACGATTGACCAGGAGGGAGAGAACATGCCTGTCGAGCATGTGTCTCTAACAGGGTCCTACTCGAGTGTAGGCTGAGCTCCTGACAAACCACTAGTGAGCGGGAACAGAGGGGACAGTGGGCAAAGTCACAGATGTGATGTTTACCTTTGCACAGCAGGCTGTATTGCAGCCACACACACAAAAGCCAGAGGTTCCTACACACACCCCTATTTATATCTCTGTCCAAGGAAGCAAGAGGCATTCTAACAGTTCTAAACAGGCATGCAGCCGGGGGGGGGGGGGCTTTGTAGCAGGACTGGTGATGGGAATTTTCTGGGACTGAGAGCATGCCAGGAACACCGGTGCAATGAAGGGACAACTCATTCAGTTGGTTTTCAGCTGGGACTTGGCGGATCATTAGCCTCCTCTGACTAAGCAGCCACAAATCAGATTAAGTCACTGATCACCTATTTTCTTCATTTTCTTCATCATATCATCATATCAAGTCACATTTTCTTCATCATATCAGCAGCAGCAGCAGCAGCAGACTTGCCTAAGGCACTAATAGTGCAATCCTTACTATGTCTACTCCAAAGGAAATCCTACTGGGGCTTAAGGTAAAGGTAAAGGTACCCCTGCCCGTACGGGCCAGTCTTGCCAGACTCTAGGGTTGTGCGCTCATCTCACTCTATAGGCCGGGAGCCAGTGCTGTCCGCAGACACTTCCGGGTCACGTGGCCAGCGTGACATCGCTACTCTGGCGAGCCAGCGCAGCACACGGAACACCGTTTACCTTCCCGCTAGTAAGCGGTCCCTATTTATCTACTTGCACCCGAAGGTGCTTTCGAACTGCTAGGTTGGCAGGCGCTGGGACCGAACGACAGGAGCGCACCCCGCCGCAGGGATTCGAACCGCCAACCTTTCGATCGGCAAGTCCTAGGTGCTGAGGCTTTAACCCACAGCGCCACCTGAGTCCCAGGCTTACTGGGGCTTACTGTAATGTTAATGGGATTTGAGTTGCAGACTAACTCTTCACTATTTCCCCCCTTCGCCCATTTTCTCACATTCACACATAAGAACATAATCTATGAGCTACTTGTTTTGAACATTTTGATTTCCTTCCATTATCCCCCAAAAATATTCCTACCAAGTCTTTAGAAATATCTTTACAACACACACACACTTGCATTTAACATGATTAACTTTTGGGTCCTACTGAAACTTATACATGAGAGGTAGTATTCAGCTACTCTTCTGAATTATAACCTCCACTCTGTTCTTCAAGAAAATGGTATCTTCCCTTCAACAACAGCTACAGCGCTTCACCTTCCCTTTCCACAATTTGTACATCTCTGTGTCTCAGTGATGATACTGGAAAGACCAACATTAATGCGACGCTAAGTAGAAAACATCAGGGGGAAGGGAAATGCATGTTAGAATTTGGAATTTTATTTATTTGGAGTTTGAAATATATTACCACCCCATAGAGAAACATTGCATCTTATGCAGGGCAGTGCGATGGTGTTGTTTTATTTTGGGATGTAGAGAGTATTATACAATCTTTATATTGTTGTGTTAACTGCACACTTACCTGCAATTTCTTCTAAAGAATTTGCTCTCATGTCTAGCAACACAGTGCCATTGAGGATACAACTTCTCAGTTCAAACAAGCTGTGAAGCGATAACGTGGCAACGTATGGTTTACTCCACCTCTCTCCTCCATCTTCAACATCTTCTTCAAATTTCAACCACCTAAGCAAGCAAAAGAGCTTAGTCAGCCCCTTCTGTTTGAGAAATGAAATGTCAGTTATGCAGAAGCAATGAGAGAAGAAACACAAATAGTGAGATGATAGATGGATGGAGAGAGAGAGAGAGAGAGAGAGCGTGCAATTTCACAGCTCCACTCTTTGGGTTGCATCCAACTGCATCCTGTTGTTTCATGGAAGCCTCTTTGATTGAAGAGGAGTCTTCCACCAATGGAAGCTGGAGGCAATTTTTGCTACTTCCGCCTTCAGCCTCCTACACAAACAAACCCCTGAAACTGCTCCAAGAGGGTTGGAAGACCTTCCATAACAGCATGCAAAGTGGAGACGAAAACAAGGGAGGCGAAAGCGGGGATTTTGTGATGATCACTTCCTTCTCTAAAACCTCTGCTTGATCGAAAAGCTTTTTCTGAATGGATACAGCCCCACAGCATGGTGTGTGAATAATGCTGCGCCATGGTTTCTTAAATTTGATCACCGAAACTCAGCCCCCGTGACTTAACTATTGTCTGTTAACCACAAACAAGCCACACTGTTGTTGCTCCATAGGTAAAGGTAAAGGGACCCTGACCATTAGGTCCAGTCGTGACCGACTCTGGGGTTGCGGCGCTCATCTCGCTCTATAGGCCAAGGGAGCTGGCGTTTGTCCGCAGACAGCTTCCGGGTCATGTGGCCAGCATGACTAAGCTGCTTCTAGCGAACCAGAGCAGCACACGGAAATGCCGTTTACCTTCCCGCCGGAGCGGTACCTATTTATCTACTTGCACTTTGACTTGCTTTCGAACTGCTAGGTTGGCAGGAGCTGGGACCGAGCAATGGGAGCTCACCCCGTCACGGGGATTCGAACTGCCGACCTTCTGATCGGCAAGTCCTAGGCTCTGTGGTTTAACCCACAGCGCCACCTGCGCACCTTGGTTAATATTAACCATGACCCAGCATTATGTGCAAACCTGGCCTTTTATCTCACCTCTTGGCCCAATCTGATCTATGAGTTTAATAATACTGGATACCTACCATATGGGAAGTTGGTTATGGGAATGACCAAGATGTCATGTTTGAAACGCTTATGTGGGGGAAAGCTTATATAATTTCTAGGCATAGTTTCTTAATGTGGTTTCATTTTTCATTCTGCTTGGGATACACACATACAATACCAAATTCTGAACATGTATATTAATAGATTAATGCCATCTTGCCCTGTGAAGGGATTAAAAACATTTGGGTAGCCATCAAGTCATCTACCCGGTCCTTCTATTCCCCACCCCCCCCACCCCACACACAGACATTTCTGGAGTGTCCACGGGACAAGACAATGGAAAAGCGGTTCCCACTAAGATGAGTTAAGTTGGGATCAGGTCCAGCTTGAACCCTGGAGATAATGGTTAGCTTCCCTCACTTCAATGCTATCCCTGTGTTTCTATGAAACTAGTGAAAAGGATCCTCTGCTTAAGATCTCCACAATAAAAGGGAAATGGATGGATTCAGAATGAATCTTTGGGTATCCATTTTGGCTGTCAGGAATCCGAATTCAAAGCACCTTCCTGCCTGCTTTGTAGGACTGAGAAATCAAAGGGTTGGATATATTTGGGGTGGGGCAAGCACCTGTTAATTATGACAGAGCAACTTGTTTCTATATTAGGGCAAGTCAAGTATTTAAAAAACGTTGCTTTGATAATAACATGTTGGAAATGTGGGAAGTAGATCAAAGAGGACATCCATGAAAAGTCAAGCATTCCCCAACAATCTTTGCAGCTTTATAAAACCTCCTTCTTTAATTTAAATCTTTGTTTATAGAATGGATCGATATCTTCCAGCAGTTAATCATCCCTGGAGACCAAGCTCCTCATCCTATTTTATTTAGAAAGCTCTTGAAGTTATTAAGCGCTGTTCAAAAGTAATTAAGAAAAACACACAGGGATCTGTCAAGAGGCTTAGCACCTAAAAAATGCAGACATAGAAGAGAGAAAAGAAGGAATTTAGGAAAGGGGGCAAGTAGCCATGAAATATGACACCTGAAGCAAAGACTGAGTGTAGGAACCCAAGTCTTCTTCAAGTTCTCTCTCCCCGCTCATCATTATGAAGCAACATATTCTCAGTGTGTTGTATTCAACATGGCACTAAGGCTAAGGTTCCATCACCAAGAGGATTCCTCCTTGTACAACAGAACATTTTCCCCCTTTCCTTCCCTTGCTCACCCACTAAATCTGTTCTGGGGGATCCCCCAACCCTTTGGAAAAGATCTGAGGGCGGCATAGGGGTGAGAAGGGAAAATTCCTATTGCACTAGCAGCAATCCTTGCATGAATGCAACTATTTAATATAGTCTTCCATGTTCTTGTAAACTTGAAGTGCTTGATGACTGATAACGTGCACTAGATGAATACCAGACCGGGTGGCCGAGCTTCAAATCTCTTTATTGGCTATGAAGCCCAAAAGGTAATCCCAAACAAGTTAGTATGTATCAACGTTTGTTTCCCAACTAAAATAAGCATACTATCCTTCCCAGGGCCAACATATTAAGAATATGCTGAGCTTTGCAAATTTAACCAGTAGTGTATTTTTAAAAAATGTATAATTTCCTAACACTCAGCTGTATCACTTTTGCAGAGAACTAAATCATTATATTCAGCAAAGCAACTGAGTCTTGATCCACTTGTGGAGTAACACGCTCAATATCTTCTGTGTTTACTTTCATTATATCTGTTGACTTCCCAGAGGAACTGAACTCCCACCAGTTCACCCACACTCTCCATCATCCTTCTGAGTAACAGAACAGCCAAGATCTTGGCAAATCTTACACATGCCACTAAAAAGCTACAATAGCAAGAACTTGGCTAGAACGTTTGGTTGGATCGTTAGTCTTCATTTGACGGGTCGGGGCCCACGCCCTGACCTAAGTTGAGTCACACAAGTGGCCTGCATTTTGCTTAGGATTCCCCCCCCCCCCTTTTAAGAACAAACACAAAGACATTTAGAAAGGAAGCAGATGGGTGGAAATGACAGGGTTCCTGTGCCTTTAAAGGCCATCCAGTAGAGCAGTGTTCCCCAACTTTGGGCCTCCAGCTGTTTTTGGACTACAACTCCCATCATCCCTCACTAGCAAGGCCAGTGGTCAAGGATGATGGGAATTGTAGTCCAAAAACAGCTGGAGGCCCAAGGTTGGGGAACACTGCAGTAGAGAAAACAGCACAAATGAAAACTGCAACAGAGAGAAAAGAGGGACACATAGTATTTAACAAACAAAAAACACCCTGAAAGGTGAAGTATGTTGCAGGCTGAGGTTAAAGGTTAGGTAAGGTCAAAGTCTACTGTGTTAGACTGCATCAGGCAATATTTATTTACTGACATTGGTGACATCTATGCCCTGCCATTTCTGCAAAGCACTGAGAGGTAGTGTAGGCTGGGCAGTGCTGGATTTACGTATAAGCTAAACAAGCTATAGCTTGTGGCCCCAATCTCTTGGGGACCCCTAAAAAAATTAAAGGGGAAAAAACTGGATGTACATTTCCAAAATGTAAGATAAGTTCAACAATTACTTTGATAAAATACATATTTTGTTACGTGCAAATGGCTTTAGATACCTATTAGGTCCATAAATTACCATATAGCATACATTCAACACAAAAAACAGTGACAATTTGTTGTTGACAAAGGACAGCTGGACATATAAAGGGCCCCAGTACCTTCAGGAGCTTAGGGCCTCATCAAACCTAAATCCGGCCCTGAGGCTGGGAGATTGCAACTTGCCTAAAGGGAGCTTGCAAGCTCCATGGCTGAGCCAAGGCTTCCCACATGTAAGTTCTGCATTGTCCTGGCACTCTGCTATGCAAAATCCATTTACTATCATATGAAATGGTGACCCATTTTCATTTGGATGAGCCTTCCGAAAACATATCTGCAATGCTACACTTGTTAAGCACTACTTGAAATTGTGGCACTGGTTGGATTTGTCTCGGGTCTTCCACAAAACAAAACAAAACAAAACAAAACATCCATTTCATTGGCAGAGAATGTGGCTGTTCATCTTATTTTGGAACTTTAATTAAATATTTGTCTACCTCCTATGAGTGAGGTCCAGGGCAAATCTAACATGAAATCTGACAGAAATAAAGTTTATTTGAGGTTTTCTTGTCCCTAATAGCTGCATAACTTTCTCCTGAAACATTTATTTATTGCTGTATATTTGTTTCTCTAGTCATCTACAAGGAACCCAGAGCAAGAATTTGGATGCACAACAACCCTTTGAGGTAGGTTAGGCTGAAAAATATGTAAGCAGAACAACATAGTGAGAGTGCCTTTATTAAGCTGGGGTAAGGAATGTCTCAGTACCCATTCGCCAGAGTTATCGGTAGATCAATGCCTGCTTTACTAGAACTGTGTTAGATTTAGGATTTACCCCCCAAAAGCCTATTATTTCAGGATTAGCGCTGTATAAAGCATTATGCAATGCCTCCTCATTACAGTAAACAGTAACCATTCACTATGTTACATTATCTAATCGGGGAAAAGTAAGTTCAGCGAAAAGACACACAGGCAACATATCTACATCTTGAACTTTGCTATTATGCTGAATCTCAATTTAAACCCAGTTTGCAATCAAATTGACTGCATTCAGCTTTACTCTGGAGAGGACTCTGAAATAGCTATAACATTTTCAGCAAAGAAATAAAGATCCTAGCTAACTGCATTTATCTTATGTATTTTTGCCCGTGACATTATCTCCCCCCCCCCCAAAAAAAAAAAACCATGATCTGACCTAAAAAAAATGTTGTCAACATCTGGCTCTGAGGAAAGGCATGTGAAGTAGCAATAAAGGTAAAGGGTAAAGGGTCCAGTTGTGACCGACTCTGGGGTTGCGGCGCTCATCTCGCTTTATTGGCCGAGGGAGCCGGCATACAGCTTCCGGGTCATGTGGCCAGCATGACTAAGCCACTTCTGGAGAACCAGAGCAGCGCACGGAAACTCCATTTACCTTCCCGCCAGAGTGGTACCTATTTATCTACTTGCACTTTGACATGCTTTCAAACTGCTAGGTTGGCAGGACCCCGTCGTGGGGATCTGAACTGCCGACCTTCTGAACGGCAAGCCCTAGGCTCTGTGGTTTAACCCACAGCGCCACCCGCATCCCGAAGTAGCAATACTCAGTATACATTCAACATGTTTGGCTTAAACCTAATTAATAGGCATTTTGGCCTTCTCTGTGTCCTTGTACATCAAATGCTAAACCAAAAGGGGATTCACCTGGCTGTCTCCCTCCACTCAGCATCTTCTCCTTCACGCCAGCAAAGTTCATCGAGCTCTGTGAAGAGGTCGTGAGGGATGTGTTCCTCGTCATCATCTTCTGTTCCGAGAATAAACTGTACCCGCTGGGAAGGGGTGTCTAGAGAAAAAAACAGGGGTGGAGATAGGAAGAGACCAGGGAAGTCAAATTGAAGCAAGAAGTATTTCCACAAAAGGCAAAGCCACACTACAGTGATTCCATGGAGCATTACTTACATAAATACCTTTTAAGCAATTAAGCACCAGTGTTATTGGTTACAGCTGCATCCTTTTGTGTTGAACAAGTGAATGAGCAGGGTGTAGTAAGGCTATGCAGCTGTCTGTCATCCATATAATTAACTTCTACAGGCAGGTATTATAGCCTGTAATAAAATAATCACAACTTGGCAACTCAGTCATGCTTTAAATGTGTGTTCTGAAACCAACATGGACCATGTTGTCACCGGTTAAGCTTTCCAGTTTAGCAAATTCCTTCTTAACAACAAATAAACATGTATAAAATTGATCAGGCGCATACTCCCCCTCTGCTTGGTTATATGTCCTAGAGATGTAGTTACTGCTTAAGTTTATTCTCTTGCCCTGCTAAAATGAAGACAAAATATCTGCAACTGAACTGAATGCATTTTTATTCTCGCCTCCATCTACCTCCTTTCTTGGGTTGCCTTTCCTTTTCGATTTTAAACTCCTATGGGGCAGAAGCTTCCTGCGAATCTGAAAAATACCCTGCATACTTGGTGACATTAGAAAAATAAACACATGAAAAGTAGGCTGATTGAAATATACTCAGAGTCGAGAGTGGATTTCATGCTCTTTATTCAGCTCATAGTGGTGAGAAGGAATGAAAGTCCCCCCAAAGTATCTGCTTTATATACATTATTTACACAATGGGCTGCATGTGATTGGCTAATTCTGGAATTCTCCTGTAGGCCAATCAGGTTGTGGATTCACTTCCATCTGGAGCTGGATTGGGTGGCTCTTGCAGACCAATCATACTGCTGCATTGTTCTAGGACCAATCAGACTGCTGCATTCTGAATCCTATTGTTCTAGAACCAATCAGACTGCTGCATCTTGGATCCTATTATTCTAGGACCAATCAGACTGCTGCATTTTGGATCCTATTCAACTCAGTACATAACACTGATAAATATGTGTCTTTCTCAATGCGACAAGCAGTCATTGGTTTGAATCAGTTTCATTGGTGTAAAACGGTTTGTCTATTCAACTCTGTTAATTTCATCCATTTTCATTTTAGAAATGAATGGAAATTCAAAGAAATGAGTTCCAGAGGATAATCCATTCATGAACTCTGGCAAGTCTGCTCTTTGAAAGGGCAATAGGACACCTGAAAGTTTCAGGCACATTGGACTAACGAGGTCTCCCAATGAAAACAGAAGCTTGTGGATTTATATATTTGATAAACTGCCTCTACAACAACCCTTTCCCTGATCTGTCTGAAATTTGGCAGGTCTGGTGCATGGAAGAAGTGGCAGGCCCTCTTAAAATGTAATGACAATGGGATAAAAATCAGACAGAAGACTGAATGGATTTCCATTTCAGGGAGCCAAAAAAATAAGCTATTCTAAATCAGTATCGAACAGAATGTAATTATAATGAACAAAAAAACAAAACAAATGAAACTTTTAAAAAGACAAAGGAATGGGGTAACTAAATGATTGCCCCCTTCCCTTTAATATACCCTGCTGAATATATTTCACAGAAGACAATGATTAAATAAACCCCTTTTAGTGCTGGTATTTTAAGAAATATTTGAAATGTTGTGTTGTATTAGGGAAACATCATGGCTGCATTGTGCATTGGTTATATTTTTAAAAACACAATACATTCAAGCAATCATTATAGTGCTTCCTGCTTTCAGCTAATGTGAGGGTTTTAAAAATATTGTCATCATAAAAAGGTAAAGGTAAAGGTACCCCTGCCCGTACGGGCCAGTCTTGACAGACTCTAGGGTTGTGCGCCCATCTCACTCAAGAGGCCGGGGGCCAGCGCTGTCCGCAGACACTTTCCGGGTCATGTGGCCAGCGTGACGAAGCTGCATCTGGCGAGCCAGCGCAGCACACGGAACGCCGTTTACCTTCCCGCTGGTAAGCGGTCCCTATTTATCTACTTGCACCCGGGGGTGCTTTCAAACTGCTAGGTTGGCAGGCGCTGGGACCAAGCAACGGGAGCGCACCCCGCGGCGCATACTTTGCATCAAAAAGACAAATCTATTTTATCATCATACTTTACTTTGCATTTCTGGAGAGCACAGAAGGATGGCTGATGTTTCTGACACTCTGCACCGAAGGTGAGAGAATAACTAGGAATATTTCTTGAGTGCACACAGAAGCCATGTAGTCATTCAAAGGGGGGCAAAAAGTATGAGCAGACAGGATTATTCGTGCTAATGTAATGATTTAGCACTGGATTCAGGGAACGCTAACTCCTCAGCTAACCATGAGATGCCTCACTCAGTTCACAGAGTTTGGTGTGCCTACAGGCCGTGTCGAGCTTTCCATATACATTAGGGCAGGACAGGGAGCAAATGGCTAGTCAAGGACATAGAAAACTCATGACAATAATGATGAATTGCTTGATGGACACATTTCCTCTGGGGGGGCATGACTGTAAATTCAACTGCAAACAGATAAACCTCACCTGCGGTCAGTGTTGTTCATGAGTAGACAGAAGTCACTGTGTTATTCCATAAATAGAATTCCACGGTACTTCACAAAACTGGACTAAGCATTGGAAATGAATGACTTAAAGAGACTGTGCATATAAAATGGAAGTCTGAGGCCTTTTAATTTTTTTTATCCGTCTCCATAGTGTCTACTTCCCATTTTTTCACTGATGCTCCCACAAAATAAACAGGCCCCCTGCATCAGTGTAAATAAACTTCCAGACAGGTAGCAGTGTTAGTTTTCAGCAAGAACTAAAAACAAAGGCAATGTTGTAGTAAGTGATGGTGGCAATTACAGTGGTACCTCAGGTGACAGACGCTTCAGGTTGCAAACACTTCAGGTTACAAACTCCGCTAACCCAGAAGTAGTACCTCGGGTTAAGAACTTTACCTCAGGATGAGAACAGAAATCACGCGCTGGCGGCAGCGGGAGGCCCCATGAGTGAAAGCGCGCCTCAGGTTAAGAACGGTTTCGGGTTAAGAACGGACCTCCAGAACGAATTAAGTTCGTAATCTGAGGTACCACTGTATGTTAATGTTTAACTGTATGCAGTGCTTTTTTTTTCTAAAAAAAAAATGTTTAGGAGTACTCTCATTTTGACTCAAGAAAATCACCATTCTATGGTTCAAATTGGGACAGATAAATACAGTAAATGGACAAAAGGACAAAGATTCACAAAATGTTTAGGGGTATGCGTACCCCTGTGCCCCCCCCCCCCAGAAAAAAGCACTGACTATATGAAAAACACCCACTGTGGCCACCCACAAAGCCGTGTGGGTGTCACAAACTTCCTAGCACTGGGATACCAACTAACTTCTGTAGCGGGAATAAAAAGAGGCCACAAATGACAGAACCTCTTGAATCATGTTTGAATCAAGAGGCCAGTCAAAATTAATGACAAAGACTCACCCCTGATGACCGCCCACGTTGAATTGTGCACATTACTCCAAAGGGAGAATGGCAGGAAAGTAAACAAGGAACTGCTTAATATCATGGCCCTTAGCCACGAAGCTTACTGGCTTTGGGCCAGTCACTTTCTCTCAGCCTAACCTACCTCACAGGGTTGTTGTGAGGACAAAATGGGGGGGGGGGGAGAGAAGTGTGTGCACCACCTTGGGCTTCTTGGAGAAAAGGTGGGAAATAAATATAATAATTTTTAAAATATTTTTTTTTAAAAAAAATGTTTTAAATCATCTTGAGAAGGCACAAAATTCAGTAGGCAGAGAACCTCAGCAAGAGCATGCAAACCCTTATGAATGATTTCCTAGGAAATGTGCTTTCTGAATAGAAGAAATTCCATCCTCCCAGAGACACCATGAGATAGCACATCAAACACAGGAGAGTCCCACAGTTTACTTTACCTTGAACAGTCATGTCTGTGGTTAAAAAACTTGCAGAATATTTTTGAACAAAAATTTCAATAAAATATTAATATATGATCATGTAATTAAATGACAGGAATATGATAGCATTTGATGTTGTTCTATCCCTTAATAGAAAAGTAGGGTGTGTGCTATTTAAGTTTAGGAAGTCTATTTTTCTCTCCACTCTCTCAAACATGCAGTTTAATAACTTTTCTGTGCCTGACATTTATATGAGGAAGAGAGGCCAGCGGCCAAACAGTTTTTCAAGTTGTCTTCTAAATGCATAACCACCAGTTTTAAAAATCTCAAAAACTGTAATCCATAGGTCTAAATAACTCATACTTTCTCTCTGCCCTCATAGCATTTGGGGCAATGCCACAATTTCTCAACTGACATCAAAATATGCATTTACCCATAGTGTGCAGCACAATGCATATTTACTTAAATGCATCAGTACGTGCTCAAATCCATCAGCAAATCAATGCATCCCAATCCAGATCTGGTATCAATGGAAAAAAGCAACGTCTCTGTGTTTGTTTATTCTCCTAGATGGTGTCTCATCCAATTTGGCCTTGAATCCCACTTGAGTTTGCAAGGGATGATAACATATTTTAATGTGACTATGGAAACAGAATATTTGAAACAGCCTTCCCCCTCCTCTGCCCAGAAGGTACAAGGACAGGTGGATCATTCCAGAACACAGAATGCAGATGACCACAAAGGCCTCTTCACACAAAAACAGCATTACATAAACCTGGCTCATGGTTGCTCCAGCCCTTCCCCTCTAACTGCAGTCCTCCTACGAATAAAGATCTTTATTTGTGAGAGAGCTGCATAGGATTAATGGTGCACACAGAGAAGGACCTAGAACAGGGTCTTGTTATCTGATAGTGCATTTATTTAAACTATTTACAATCACTCTTTCTGGACCCACCCAAGGCGGTAGACCACCATATAGCAGTACAATGCCATATGATATAACGTGATGTAACATTCTTAATAAATGGTTTTTTTAAATAGAAAAACAAAATCCCAGTACGTTAAAATATAAAGCAGCATAAAACCACAAATCTTCTTTGCCACCAATGCACTCTCATCTACATTACAATCTGAAAAGCTTGAATTTTTTTTTTAATAATAATTTTTATTTTTTTCCGAAAAGCTTGAAGTTTTAACCATCACAGACTCAGTCAGCTAAGGTTCTGAGAAAAGCAGAGATGTTTCAGGGCAATTTTGCAGTGTTTGAAAAATGGTGGCTGAGAGCCTGCCTTTAAAACCCAGCCAACCGCTACATTATTGCAGATTTCACCTTATTCTGGAGGTCCATTCCATACCATACAGGGGTCAAACCTTGAGTGTGGTGCCAGCCAAATCTTTGCAACGCCCTCCCCATTACTCATCATACCAATGTCTCATCTCTATTGCTCTTTCGGTGCCTATTGAAGACTTTCCTCCTTCAACAAGCCTTTTAAGTTGGGACCTTTATCCCAGCCTGTATCTGCACTGGAAATAAATAAATAGTTTTTACATATTAAATTGTTTTTTATATATGGGCTGAGATATTTTATGAGAAGCAATTCATAAATTGAATCCAAATAAAATAATAAAAATAAAATGCTGGCTTTCAGTTGTTGCTTTTATCCGATAGCAGTTTTGCATGTGATTATCGTTCTCCTTGCTTTGAGTTTTGTAAGCCACCTTGAAATAACTGATAGAAAGTGGTATATAAATGTTTTAAATAAATAAAATGTGCAGTCATCACAAGGCAGTGGGGGGATCAGCAACTACTCAGAGATCATCTATAGTTTGTTTAAAAACAGGTTGTTCCAAATAATAACTTATAGTAGCTCTGAGACCAGTTTGTAAGCCCCTTGTTGACGCTGATTTTCCATATTTTTCTAAACTCCATGACTGCATTTAAACAGTGCAAGTGTTTATCCTCAGAATACAAATGCCCTTTTCTAGCTCCCTGATTGGATGACGGGCATGCGGGGAGCATGCCATGAGTTCATGCTGGGGGCTCATCCATGCCCATGGAACCCAAATCAGGCAAATTATGCTTAGTGCTAACCAGCTATTTATTGTCTTTAAGTGGGTTTTGCAAGCCATGCTTTGGAGACAAGGCCCTGCACAGTGCTCCCAGTCTGCTTCATTCAGAAGGCATAGGAAAATATGGGTACTGCAAAACAAATCAAGAGAGGAATCAATCCCAGAGAAAAAGAAGGAAGGGGTGGAGGGTGGTAGGATGATGGAGCGTACAAATCCATTAGACATTCCTAATCCTCAAAATCATGCTATGGAGGATTGGAATAGGATGCTTGAAGTTAGCTAATCTGTGCAAACTAAGCTAATACACACCACCTTTCAGAAAAGAATCATAATATGTTGACAGGTAAATTTATCTGTCATAGATAAAAGTACTACAGTATTGCTAACATCCATGATTCATCTGTAGCCCCGATAGCTCATCAGCAACACTGATGAGTAATGCAACAATCACAACAGATGCTGACAAAGCCTTTCTGGTCTCCATGACCACAAGTTGTCTGTGCGCATGTTGCAATGCGTGCGTGCACATACCAAATTTAACCTAAAATACAACTGATTTGCCTAGAAACATGATTCAAGCCCGAATCCACCAAGGCATGCCTGCTCCTCATAAGTAGCGGTAGACAAGTGCAATTAAAACATTAAAAATAATACTCAGTAGCCAAGCTCCCAAGTGACGTGGATTCGATTATGAAAGGGAAGCTTAACATTAAGTGGCATGAAAGAGGATTAAGTCAAGTTGGGAGTACTAACTAAAGAGCACAGTGTGCTTGATTGTGCCAAAATATCCACACCCCTCTGCTTCCATCAACAAGTGTACCAGAAAACCCAGTGCTTCTTTTATAGAATCTGTGAAAGTACTAACATAGCTAGTACTCCTAGGACATTGGGAGAGAGCTCCACAAACTGAGGTGTAAAGGAGTAGAAATCTTCAAGGATTTTGTCTTTACAAAATCAAAATGCCAGGGAACAGCTTTGTGAGATCACCAATCAAATCAACCAGGACTGTGACTGATTTGATTGACACCATATGCCCTTTAAAAATGTGGCTTTTTGGGGGGGAGGCGCTATTGAGTTGTTTTTGTTTTTATTAGATATTTTGTGGTTTTATATTTTGATTTTATTCTGTGAACTGCCCTGAGACCACTAGGTATAGGGCAGTATATAAATTTCATAAATAATATTAATAAATTAATAATAATTTATTATGCTTACCAGGAGGTTGAAGGGGGGAGAGGCAAAGTGACAGTGAGATTGGGGTTTCTCGAAGGAGAAAGTTGATGGGGAAATGGTGTCCTTGTGATAGGAAGTTTAAAAGCACTGTGATGCCTAATGACAATTTCTTTTTGATGCAAACACGGTAATAGAACTTGTTTACCTATTACACAGATTAGCTTTGGTTATTTATTTTTTTAATTGTCTTTAGAAACACACAGATAAGATACTTTAGAATCACAAAACAAACAATGGATTATCAGCATCTGCTTCTCAGTGATCTGAAACGTGTTTCTCTTCCTACTTTAGCATCTTGGAATAAGCACAATTTGTCCAAAATAGATGCAGCTAAGTCATTTGGTTTCACATGAGTATTCATTCTGTGCGACCCAATCTTAATCCTCTTAATACCGACTGAACTTCTATTTTTGAAGACATTTCTATAATTTCATCCACCTTACATTTTTCTGCAAGAGATTTTAAGGATTTAAAGCATTTTTCTAAAGCCTCAGCCTTCATAGCACCTTCCTTCCACACTTTCAGTGCATATAATTTAAAACCCAATCTAAAGGCATTACAATGACTACTCCACAACCTAAAATTATACTGGCATTTACATTTTTTAAAGAATCTAAAATATTCTTTTCTACTGCAGCATGGTGCGATAAGGCATCCTGCCAGTGTTTTCATTATAGTCTCTCTGCTTATTATAACTTTGAAGTATTTTCGTCTTAGATGCACCTTTTTACATCAGCGCAGTAAGTAATATTATTACTCAGGCAGGAAATAACTTCCCATCAGTGAAGTCCACAAGTCTAATGCTCTTATTTTAATGCCATCTCGTGCTGGTTTTTGTTGTTGTTGAGTGTTTTAATTGCTTGCAACATTATATTGTTTTATTGATAGCTTTGGAAGGTGAAAATCCCAAATCAGAGATAGCCAACATAGCATTCTCCATATGGACTACAAGGCTCAGCCTGCAGGGCCAGTGACCATGGATAATGGGAATTGCAGTCCACAACTTTCGGAGAGCACCACACTTGGCTACTGTTAAGTTGTGGGTGAACATATCAGATGACACAGGAATTCTTCAAACAGCTCTTGTTTATTCATAGGCCAGAACAGAACTGAATTGAAGGGTTCAGTCAGCCTGCTTATATAGAGCTCCAGTACAACGTATCTGTAACAATTTTCTAAAACTATCCAATCACTGAACGTCACTTTCGATCCCTTATTTGCATAACTATCTACAGTATCCCCCTGCTGGTCCAGGGTGAGAACTTCAGTACATAACACCTACCTCTCCCTAAAAGCCGGGGGCAGGAATAATGAGACCATTCTAGAAGCATTCCTTCCAATGCTCAACTCAGTTCCAGCTCGTCAGTAGTTCTGTAGTCAAAACTGGACCACCACACACAACAAGAGGAAGGTACCTCCATTCTTGGGTGAATCTCAAGGTATTCACAAACTTTTTTTTTTTTAAAGGAGAGGACCAGAAGAAAGAAAACCCCCACCAAAGACACCAAGTACAATGGAGTGCATGTATGTCGTACATGCTAAAGTCTTCCTTCTCCCCTAGCATTTTAATATGTTTGGGGACCAGGGTTCACATTGGCTAAACAGCCATTGCTGAGGCTTCTGGTGCAGGAAGGATGACACAAACAAGGGGAAGGAGATATGGTGGGAAGAGGCAAATTAGCAGGTAATAGGGGAGCAGCTGTAAACAGAGGTGGCAAAAGAGAATGGCAGAGCAGACAAGAGAATAGAGGGAAGGGAAAAGGAGAAACTTTAAAGTGGGAGGAAAATTGTGGCGTGAGAAAGAGAAAGCCAGAGACAGGAAGGGGCAACGAAGTTAAGAGATGGAAGTGAGGAGGCACTACTTGAAATGCCCACTGTAATGTGCTCTGTGTGGAAAAAGATTTGGAAATTACAGCAGGGCAAGAATGGGGCAGGACATGTCCATTGCATGCACCATTTACACAAATTGTCTAACGTTGCCTGTTAAATTATTAAAAAGCCAAACAAAGCTTACCAAATGAAGGAGACTCTCTGCCATCTTCTAAACCCGAATCCCGTTCTCTGTCTCTCTTTCTGTGTTTGTGCCCTCGGTGTCGATGGCGTCGATGGCTTTTCCTTCCTCCCAGTGGCACATGAACTCCAATAAACAAAGTTCTGTGACCTAGAGAGCAGAAAACAGGTTGGGTAAGTAGATTTGAAAAAAGCAACACAACACATATTTAATGCTGAATCATTGGCCCAATGCCCTATTCCTATGTGGAGGCAGCTCCTTAAAAAATAAGAAGAAGAAAGTGGAGGGAAAGAGATGGAAGGGGAAATCTCTGGTACCCACAGAGCCTGTGTGGTTACAGCAAAGCTTTCCAAACTTTTCATGCTGGTGACAAACTTTTTAGACACGCATCATTTCACGACACAGTAATTCAGTTTTACAAGCAAACTGGAGATTAAACTAACCCCTTTCCAGCCCCGGGAGGAGTGTGGGGAGCACACCTACACACCGCAGCCAACACACTAATGTGTCATGACACACAATTTGGAAAGCTCTGGGTTAGAGTGTCAGTCTAAGACCAGGGTTCAAATCCCTGCTCAGCCATGAAGCTTACTGGGTGACCTTGGGCCAATCACTGCCTCTCAACCTAACTCAATTTTCAGGATTGTTGTGAGGATTAAATGAGGAGGGGAACCTTGAGCTCATGGAGGGGGGAGGGGGGATATAAATGCAATAAGTAAATAAAATGAACAATAATAAAATGTGGATACTATGCTGTAAGCATAAACTGAAGGGTTGAAAATGTTTCAGCATAAATAAAATACCTAATGGACCGATGAAGCCGCTGAAATAAATGTGATAAAATGCTAACCCAACTTGCATAGCAGAGCACTATCTTTATTAGGCCCAAGCCTAATTCCAATTTGGTCATATTTTCTTACCAACTCTTTACTGGTTGTGGCATAAGATATGACTGCCTGGATGGACTAACGTCAAAATGGAGGCACAATTCCATTCTGACACCCATGAGAAGGTCAGGGTTTGAGTATAAAAAGAAGTATCTGGATCACATTAGAGCTTTTTGGGCACAATTGTGCGCAACTGTTACGATAATTGGCATCATGGTTTAAAAGTGTTATTAAAAGGTAGCTTCCGTGTAACGATTAGGTAGCACAAAGACTTGTCCAACTGCAGTCTCCAGTTGTATTATCTTCTGGCTACTGGGACAGCCGCAAGATAACAAATAAACATTTGCAGCTTCTCTAGAGTCGGATGTGTCAATCCCGGCACCCCACCCCCTCAAAATATTCAGCGATATGAAGCTGAAACCCCATGTGACCTCTAATCTCATGCAGGCTCCAGCAAGGGCAAAACGCAGAGCAGAGAATCATTTGTCATGAAACGTCAAAGAAATTTGGGACTGACAATAATTCTCTGCAGAAGCAGATAGAAACAAGCTCCTAGCACGCCAGTAAAAAAACAAACAAACCATGCCTGTCTTGTTCTACCTTCCCTGCCTTCCCACCCTATCCTGTTTTACAGTGGTGAGCAAAATGGATTTGGATTATACTGCTGTGGTTTTTACATCACTTATATACATTTTACATACTATGTACTTGGGTCCTCATGGGGTTCTGAAGCAAACTGGAGGAATCAAGATGCACACAACTTCTTTCTTCCATTTCAGCTACTTATTTTTACAGTTTGCAACGGAGAATGGACAAACCAACCGCCCCATCCTCCTTTCCGGTTCCACTACACATAAGACTCGGAATTATGGAGTTGGAAGGGACCACAAGGGTCCCTCATCTAGTCCAAGTCCCTGCAATTCAGGAATTTTTTTGCCCAGTGTGGGGCTCAAACCCACAAACCTGAGATGAAGAGTCTCATGCTCTGCAAACTCAGCCATTCCACTTGCTCATGGATCGCTTATTAAGGCCAGTTGCTAAATAGGCTGCAACGCTCACAAAATTGGTTAAGAAATGGTATGTGAAACAGTTAAAGCATCTCAAGCACAGAGAGTGCACAAGAAAAACAAACTGTCCCAAGCCAACCATACCATTAGGCAGAGTGAGGCAGCTGCCTCAGGCATCTGATTTTCAGTGTCGCAAATGAACAGCCAATTGTTAAAAGTTATTTAATTTATTATTGCTGAATGTTTACTCCCAGAAAGAAGCAGTTCTGGGATTTTCTCCCTCAGTCTTGGGTAGCGTGCACCTTGGCTTGCAGGTGGGGGAAGGTCACAAGCTGCTCTTCCTCCTCAGGTGACAAGAAGTATTGGGTGGACGCTGCCCAAAGTGCGTTTTTAAAATTAAGGCGCAGAAATATTAATTTACATATATTGAATTTACAAATATTGAAATAATAATAATAATAATAATAATAATAATAATAATAATAATAATTTTTACCCCGCCCACCCATCTGACTGGGTTTTCCCAGCCACTCTGGGTGGCTTCCAACAAAATATTGCAATACAGTAGTCCGTCAAACATTAAAATGAAAAAATGGGAGCTGTCTTCATTACATTTTCCATATAACACCAGAAGCAGAAAAGCAATTTTTTTTTATTAAATAAGTGAAATCAATCCCTTCTACTTTGTGCAAGAAGTGGGAGAAATGATTTCAGAGCTGCTCACAGAAGCAGACTTGTTCACCTGCACTGGGTGCCGGGCCGAAAAGGCGCCACAACAATGAAGAACAACAGAAGGCGAGAGGTGGAGGAGCACTGAATGTTGAAAGCCAAAGTCTACCACTGCTGCTCATCACATTATTTAGTGTGAGGTGGTGTAATTCTTGACTGGAGCTTGCACATGGCTAAGAAAGAGGGAAGGATCGGAAATCTACTGCTATGGATTGAACAGCTTTGTTATATTGTTGATACTGTGGTGCTATTAAGTTCCTGACTTTCATGCTGTATTGAATATCATTTTTGGTATTCGTATTGAACAGCAAGCCAGTGCAGATGGAAGAGGATTGGTATCATATGATCCACAAAGCAGGCACCAGAAAGAAATCCAGTAATGGCATTTTGCACCCAAACACAGTGACTGAATACAGTCATACCTTGGATCTCAAATGGCTTAGTTGCCAAACATTTCAGCTCCCAAACAACTAAAAACTGGAAGTTGATGGTTTTTTTGGAAGCCAAACATCCGACTGGGCTTCCGCAGCTTCCGACTGGCTGCAGGAGGTTCCTGCAGCCAATCAGAAGCTGTGCTTTGGTTTCTGAATGTTTGGTGTCCGTTTGACTTCCAAGGTACTCTTCAAGGGCAGCCAACAATCAACCTGTGAGCTACATGGGATTCAAACCTGCATCCTGCCAGTCCTTGCCCAGACCTCTAATCACTACATCACACAAACCTTTGAGAAAGTTGACCACCTTTTGCTTTGATTCAGCCCTCCAGGTGAAGAGGAGAAAAGAAGCCTCATCAGGAAAAACATGGATTGAAACTAATTAACGTTCGGTGCAAGTGTGGGTTTTTACAAGATCACACTGGGTTACTCTATATGCTTGGCAGAATTCTAAATAAAAAATAAAGGATCAGAAAACTGCTAAAGGATGTTTGCAGATATAGGGCAAAGCAGACCCTTCTTATAGAAGAGGGAAGAAAGGAAGGGGTGGAGGGAAAGCAGAACATCTGTGAAGAACGGATTCAAACTCTGGGTTCCTGAATGATAAATTACAGCACAGAAACCAATAATTTAGGACAAAACAGGGAAATTAGAGGATTCTAATGGGCCATCGACTACTCAAGAGAAGACAGAACAGGAGCAAAGGAAGAATGAGGGCTAATGCGCACTGAGGTGATAAATCTTGTCTGGGGATGTACCATTTCAGATTGCAAGTGTGGGGGTGAATCTTTCATTGATTGTGTTTACTGCAATTGGTTTTAGTATTTTTGTTGTGTTTGTAAATAGCTTTGCGCAGTTTCAGTCACCAAAGCAACTAATAAATATAAATAATAATAAAAATAATCAATGCTCCTAATAACAACTGATATATTAGTTAGTTAATTAATTAATCACTTGCGGAGAGGAGCAGCAACTACTGTTTTCTATTATTACAACCCTGAAGCTGTGGGATGAGTTTCCTGAGAAGGAAATTTTGCTATCATATAAAGCGTGACTATTTAATTATATAGCATATGATAATGAAATAATGGATGCTATTTATTTAATCCATATACTAATACTGATCAGTCTTCCTGTGGCTGTGCTTATGTAGCCCTGTCAGACTTTGCAAGCCAACGCAAGCACACAATTGCATGCGGAAGCCTCAGGCTTCACTGACTTGCATGCAGATTGGCTACAAATTTAAATGTTCAAAACTCTTTTTTAAAAAAACACAACTCCACATTAAATAAGGTCGAGGTTAGAGCAGGAACCCCAGTCTACCTTATATTTTCAATCCCTCTCCATCACAGACTGTAGCATACACATACACACCAGGGCTATATTGCTGCAACATTTTGTTGCAGGGAGTCACTTTTCTTTTATATCAAGAGTTGGTAATGTTTTGCGGTGGTGGTGGTGGCAAGCTTTCCGACGCCATGAAAAAAGCTCTTCAAACTGACCCAAAGCGAACTAAAGCAGTGTGGCGAGAAAGTGGTGTTTCTCTCATATCTCTGCCAAGTGGCCTAACGTGGGTTGCCAGCACCCAGGGCCATGTGGAGGGGTGGGTGGGAGGAAAGGAAATGGATGGAGTACGCATGCACATTCAACTGCCTAAGCCCTAAGGAGTCCTCATCACCTAAGGAGTCCTTATCACCCAGGAGATCTCAGCCACAGAGTTAGAAAAGAGAAAGATTTTTAAACTGTTTGTTTATTTGTTTGTTTAAGCCTTTTAGGGCCACGTTTCCTTCAACAGGATCACTCTCACGAGAACCATAAATGGGTGAATAATTTTTTAAGTTGTTGATTATGAATGTACAGCTAGACAGGCTAGTCACAAAGTATATTAGCTGAAAAATTAGAGTGATAACATCTGCATTGGGGCTAAGGAAGCTCTTCTCATTTTCATATATTTGTGGGTCAGTCTGTCAGAAGTGGAAGCCTCTGCTCAGATGCAGGCCCCCGCTGAAATAGCAAAGTTGAAAAAGGTCAGATTCGCGCAAGGAACTTCCCCAGCTTCTGCGTATATTATAATTCAAACCCCCTCTATCCCTCAGGCTTTATTTGCCATTCATTCACACTTTTCCTTATGGCAGCAAAAAATATATTATCTAGTGTTGCAAGTCTCACGCAGGTATGGCTTTCCATTGATGCTGTAACATCAATTAATGGAGGACTGGCCATTAATGAATGAGATTGGGAATGCATATCTGCTATTTCTCCTCCTTTATCAAAAGACAATGAAGAAGATGACACTATCAGTTGCAATTCATATGTGAATAATAAGGCGAACACAATTTTCCCATCCCACAAGCAATTAGCTGGAAATTGTATTCAGGTCTGAATCCAGAGATGTCTGAATACAGCAGAAGGCCACGCTTCTGCTCCCACGCTCATGCACTCCACTCTCCTCTGCTAAACAGACGATGAGCACTGTCAGCTTGGAATGAATAGCAATGGAGTCAAGGGCATTTGCAAATACGCCAGACTGAGACCAAACCAGTCGCTAATGGACCTTGTCTTTTTGAACAGCATTCTCCCCTAATTCCTTTGTTTCCTTTCCCCATGAAATCTCAGCATTTGGGAGACTGCAGGTAACGAAAAGGGCGTTAAAACTGAACTGAATTGATCAGTGTCTCACCAGTACTAGATACGGTTTTATGTTGTTCTAAAAAGTCGTAAGACGTCCGGGGAGTTTTAGCTTTCTTTTGAATGAGGAGCAGAGGGTACACTTAATGATGCTCCTGTGATATCCTTTTACAGTGGTACCTCGGGTTACATACGCTTCAGGTTACAGACTCCGCTAACCCAGAAATATTACCTCGGGTTAAGAATTTTGCTTCAGGATGAGAACAGAAATCGTGCTCCGTCGGTGCAGCAGCAGCAGGAGGCCCCATTAGCTAAAGTGGTGCTTCTGGTTATGAACAGTTTCAGGTTAAGAATGGACCTCCGGAATGAATTAAGTACTTAACCTGAGGTACCACTGTATTTACAGACAGAGGCATAGAATGGGGGGGCATGCCCCCCCTACAAAGTCCCCCTCACTCCCTGCCAGCGGCAGGGGCTGGAGAGCACAGAGGGTGAAGACCACCCTCTGCATGTCCTGCCCCACCTGGCACACCCAGCCACAGCTCTCCCTTCCCAGGGTCAATCCTGACTCAGGGGCAGAGAGCGGCTGCAATGCCTGGTGCACCTAGCCACAACTCCGCAAAGCGGCTGCGGCATGTCCGGCTGAGGCTCCTCCTTCCCTGGATCAAGGCTGTCCTGGGGGGTGGAGAGTGGCTGCGACGCCCCGCGGCAACTCCTCCATCCCAGGGTCAAGCCCAACTCAGGGGCAGACTGCAGCTGTGGTGCCTGGCATGCCCAGCCAAAGCTCCTCCTGACCCAAGGAAGGAGAGTGGCTGTGGCGCACAGCTACAACTTCCCCTTCAGAAGGAGAGCGGCTGTGGCAGGCCCGCCCAAGCTTCCCATTTCCCTTGGTCAATCCTGATCCAAGGGGCAGAGGCAGGCTGTGGCTCCTGCTTCCTCGCAGCCAGCCAGCAGCTCCGGCAGAGAGAAGAGAGTGGGCAGCAACGTTGCTGTCCACTCTCCTGGATTGGGGTGTTCAAATACAGCCCTGCGTCGGTGCCGCAGCAGGTTTCCTCCATGCCCTGTCCCCTTTGGGGGCGCAACCCAGGCACTATTTACTAGATCCGCTCTGCCACTGTTTACAGATACATGGGCCAGGCATGGAAAACGAGTCCAGCACCCAGAGACATGAGAGTACTATTGTCTAAAGCAGAATCAGTTCTGCCTTCTGCCTGCCCCATGGAAAGAAAACAGCACCCTCCTAAAACCTGTCCTTGTACACTTTTTCAAGCCAGTTGCAAAACTCCCTTGTTATTTTGGAGCTCTCTAAATGGTTTTCTCTCCTTCACATGCTGAGCATGTGGGGTGAATTTTAGCTCTTTCAAGACCATCTTTCATCCAGTTAGACAATATCAACTGATTATCATCACCAAATTTTAACAAGCAATGCCTCTTTCCTTGCTATATCATGTATGTTATAATATCTTCCTAGATCTTGGCCATTTCATTTGACATTTAATTATTGTCTTTATCAATGAGATTGTATCCAAGTGGCCAGATCCCTTTATTGTGGTCTGTTTGCAGAGAATAAACTGAGAATTATTATGAAGAATATGTCCAATAGGGCACAAATAGGTGTATAGTTGCTATTGGCCAATTCCCATCAGCCCTAGCCAGCATGGACGATGGTCAGGGATGATGGGGGTTGGAGTCTAGCAACATCTGGAGAGCCATAGTTTCCCCATTCCTGCAAAAGAAAAACCACCAATGCATCTTAATTTGGGGTTGAACTGTAATTGGGAAAACATATTTCTTCCTCTATTAAAGAGACACATTGCTGCAAAGTCAGAGAGTTCTCCTTCGGGTCCACAGTTACCTGCTAGCATTAGTTCTGAAAGCAAAGTCAAAAACAAAAAAAACCCATGCCCCATTCCCCACCCACCCCAGATTTAAGCACCTATGCAAACAATTGCTGAACATTTTGCTTGTTGATCTGAGCAACCATCTGTTCTGCCTGGATGATAGATCTGGATGTTGCTACCAGATCTATCTGCCAAAACGGTGACTACACAAGAAGACCAAATAAAAGCACAAAGGCCTCAATCTGCAATGAAAGATCTCGCCCAGTTTGGTGCACTGTTAATTTTCCAGCGTAATGTCAATAAGTAGTCATGCTTTCTTCAATTAAATTTAACATTCAATAAACCCATTTCTTTAACAACCAGTTGTCCGTCATGCATCCTATTCCATACACAGGGTAGGAAAGAATAAATTTGAATTTATTTTTCAAATGCTGACGGCTTCAGGTTTGAGGACACCTTGAAACAGGGGTAGCTAAAGTTGTGGCTTTGCGGGTGCTGCTGAACTGGAGTCAAGCCCAATCAGCAAATGCACAATGGTCAAAGGGATAAAAAGAGACCAGCAATAACTGGAGGAACAGAGCCGTTCCACCCCTGCCTCGCATTGAGGTTTCGTAAGTCAACAAATCCCACTCAATATAATTTGACAAGGAACTATTCAACTCACAAGCTTAATCAAGACATCTCAGACAGTGAAGAAAGCTCTAAACACATACGGTAGGTGCAGTAAAGGCTTCGTGATTTTACAACTATTGAAGAAAGTCACGAGATCATTCAGATTTGCAGATAATACTTTCACATTAATCATTATGCTTTGCATTATAAATACTGCACAGGAGGGGCAAATCTGAGACACAGGCAGCCGAGATTTGTGGTGCTCCTGGGCTAGAGCCAGAAGGGCCTAGGAAGCTAACAACTATGACATGTGCTAGTCTTTGGTCTTTTCAGACCTGAGATCCATTTTTTCTGCCAACGTCCATCACTGGGCTCACTTACAATTTTTTTACCACAGGTTTCTCTCTTTTTCTCCTTCCTATCTTCCTGCCCTCTCTCTCTCTCTCTCTCTCTCTCTCTCTCTCTCTCTCTCTCTCTCTTTCTTTCTCTCTCTCTCTCTCTTCTTGTCTCTTTGCTTTTAAAAAAGTAAATATGAATCTAAAAGGAGGTCACTGCTGGTGCAACCCACTATCTTCCTGCAACTGAAAACCAGCATCACACAACACGAATGGGGAACATTCAGATGTTGTGGGACTCCATCAGCCGCAGTCAAATATCAGAAATGATGGAAGCTGTAGTCTAATAGCATCTGAAGGACCACTGGTTTCCTAGCCCTGGCATAGACTGATGGTGACATTATGGCCTGCTTCTCCCATTGCCTCCTCTCTAACACAACAGGAAGGAAAGGCAAAATCTCACCTCACTGGAGGTGCCCGGTGCAACAGAAAGGCACTATTAACTACTTGAATTTTGAACATCTAGCACACTAACCCGCAAATTTTGCCACCCCAGAAATAATACCTTTAGGAATAAGAAGGTTTAGCTGAACTGGCAAGACTGAAATAAATATAAAATGCAGTTTTTTACAGGATAGTTTTTGTGTGTGTGTGTGTGTGTGTGTGTGTATTATACAATTGCTTAACAGAAACAGTTCACCGTGGGGGAAAATGTGTTTTCTTCACATGCACACAGACTTTGTGAGCCATATCTGTACTTCAGAAAAGCTGAAGGGCCTCCTGTTACAAAAATTGGGGGAAATTAACACCAGCTGAAAACTTCAAATTCAGTGTAAAACAAAAGCTCATGAAAACCAAAGGGTGATATCCAACGATGGTCATACTCAAGAGCTGTGGAATCATAGAATTGTAGAGTTTGAAGGGACTCTGAGGATCATCTAGTCCAAACCCCTGAAATGCAGGAGTAGGCAGCTGTCTCATACAGGGATCGAACCTGCAACCATGGCATTATCAGCACAATGCTCGATCCAACTGAGTCACTGGAGGCTGGTTTGTTAGGGCAAGTGGAGCAGTGCCCCACCAACTTCAATCTGCCCATACCAAGTCACCTGCCTGCCTTTTCGCTTTCAACCAGTCCAGGGTATTGTGGCACTCCTTTTCAGCTTCCTTTCCCTCCGTCTCAGCATTGCACCTTCTACAACTCAGCAGAGAGGGTGGTGGGAACAACACCAGAATAAGTTAGCTCCACCTGTCTTTGGTTCTGGCTCCACTTACTGTTTGAGCTTCCTGCTTTCTGCCCCATGAGTCTTGAAAGGTGCCAGTTACCACTGCTCAGAGTAGACCCATTCAAAGTCCACTGATTTCAATGGCTCTTCCCTGAGCATGAGTAGCAGTGGACGTCACGCAAAGTGAGCTTATTCCTGCCTTGATCTACCTGGAAAAAACCAAACTTATTAACGAGGCTTTCAAGTGTGTGGCCCAAAGCCAGAATTAATTTATCTTCTTCTTTTAAACTCATGATTCTTTGGAAGAAGCCCCACAAGTTTCAGAAAGCCTTGTGTGCCACGGACAGCAATATCTCATCCTTCAGGAGAAAAATTGTCCATGGAGCTCTGAGTGCACGAAGTTGCCACAAGGGAATACTGGTGCAAGGAAGAGACAAATAATTTATGTTTTTCAGTTGGAACCTGGCAGAACATTGGTCTCCACTGGCTTAAAATAACAACAGCCACAAGTCAAATTCTAGATGTAACTATTGGAGAGAAAAAATTGGATTCTCTGTTGCACTAAAATCAGCACACTCTGGTAGAATGTTGTGCAGCCCCTGCTTTTTTCAACTGATAATCTATACACTTGCATCTACTTTTATTCAATCATTTTTTTAAAAAAGTCTGCAGGTTTAAGAACATAGTTAAAGCTCTCTAATTGTTGGCTCAAAGTGTTGGCTGAAGCCTTAACAAGCATGCCCCGTGATCAGTTGTCCAATGTCTTACAACTTCCCCTCCTTGAACCCATACTTCTCCTTGGTCTTTCAGGCCCAAATCCAGATGAGGAAGATGCTCACTGAATTTCCCTGGTTTTCAAAAAGGAAATCTATTTAAATATTAGGTTCTATTAAACACGTGTGTATGTGGTTATGTGTGTGGGTGTTGCAGTCTAAGTCAGAGTGGGGTTGCAGTGTGAGGACCAAAATGTAGGGTTCAGTGTAGGGTAGGTGGGTTCAGTTTGTGCTCAGGGTACATGGTGAAGTGGGATGTGTGAAAGCAGCTTGTGAGGTTCAGTGTGGGGCAGCTTCAGGCTCCAGTGGGATATGTGGAGGCATTTCAGTGTGAGGCAGAATGTTCAGGAGCTGGAAGTGGGTAATGTAGGTGTGGTTCTGAGGTGTTGTCTACTCTGACAATTTTTCAGGTTTCCAAGTGTGCCCATGGGCCCCAAAAGGTTAGTGGGCCCTCATCCTGCCACTAGTCAAAACCTCACCACGCCAGGAAAGGATTGCCTTCCTCAGGAAGCCTGAATAAAGTACATCGGTACTTTAAAAACTGGAGCAAAAAGAATCCAATGTCCATTTTCAGCACTTACTGTGCTGTACACACGGTATTATCTTGTGATGTTATCTGACAAGATATTATCTGGTGATAAATCCCTCCAAATCAAGCTTCACTCATATCCAACACACTTTTGTCAGCCTCCAATTTCCAAAAAAAAGGAAGAAGCTCAAAAGGCAAGAGGAGGTAGAATAAGGATTCTGCTATTCCATTGTGCCTTCCCTGCTCAATTTACTACATCAAATCACCCACACTCAGCATTGTCACAAGAAGAGGATAAAGGCCACCAACAAGGAATGGCAGTGATTGCTTCCCATGAACAGTGCAGCTTTAGTCAGATCAAGCCTAAGACTTCTCACAGGTTGGAAAGCAGTGAGAATCCCACCCTCTGCAGTGTCCTCCAGTTGGGAAGCGGTGAACAAAGCCCTGGAGGAAGCAGACTCACTTCACATAGTGCACCTGAAGAGTAAGGAGACTGCCCTTCTCCCCACCCACCCCCCGCCACCTTCCAAAAAGCCCTGTGTGACATCAAGTTATCATGATCACAGCTAGGGATGGAGGAAAAAATTCAACTACGTACTTGTTGGAGGCTAATCTATCAAATTCACACTATCCAAAGCAATATGCAAACCAAAACACAGTCATCCTTCAAAATCCACACTTATCTGAATTTTGCAATGCAGTTCTCCAACCAAATGCATATATTAGGGGAAAGTGCACCTCAAGATGAAGGTGTTTGTGAAAATCATTATATTGGGGGGAAATTCTTGCAAAAATGTGTGCATTAGTCCAACCTGCATATATAAAAATGTGTTAGGAGAAATTCGCACTAATAAACAACGCTGATGAATTTTTGTGAGGATTCCTTAAAAAAAAAAAAAAAAGAGCACGAATTGCTACAAAATGTGGAGAACTAAATTTCTGATTGGAAAAACGAGAAACCAAGAGAACCAAAACTGACAGATCCTTCCATCCTTAATCATATCCCTTCTACTACCATCCAACTTGCCCATGGAGTGCCACAGAAGGCAAAAGGTGGGGGCATCACAGATCTTGTTACTTCCTACAAGACTTCCAGAATGTAATAAAGCAGGACAGCAATCAGTCTTCATTCACAGGTTTATTTGGAGACCCTGCTAATGGGGTTTCAGTTTCCACTTGAATCAGGAATACTGTAAATGCCTTCAAACAAACAAATGAATGGAACCCTGCTTGGTATTAACCCTGGTTAACACAAGTGTGGACTATACCATAGTTGAGACTAATCAGATAAAGGGAGGAGTTCTCACCAGGGAGAGGAGGAGGAGGAGGAGGAAGAGTGAAAAGGCTACAGGTGAAGAATATGGTGAAGTAAGGTTGCCATATTCCAAGAAGCAAAAATCCAGACACAAAAAGTTGTTGAACCTGGACAATTTGACGATTTCCCAAAATTCTCCCCAGATGCTAATTCCATCATTGGAATCACGTCCAGGAAAATCTAGATATATGGCAACCCTAGGTGAAGAGATCAGCAGAATCTTCGCTGGGTTTACATTATGACATTTCCTAAACAATTTATTATTCTTTTCCTTTAAATGAAATAGAACGTTGCAAACTCATAGCCACAAAGTTCAGGCATCCATTGTTCCAGGTAATATAGACTGGAGTTCTTATTCTGTATACTTTTTACCACTCAATAAAAGGGTACACATTTAAGCACCCATCCAGTGAGAGCTATCAGTGCATAATTCATTAAGGATATACATATGTGCAAGAATAGAGCTTGAGGTTTTGATAACGGGAAAATTATTTTCACCAACAGACCCACCACACATGTGACCTCATAGACATTTTGAACATGAATTAGGTTGATGCTTTTGAAAGACATGAGCCTGTGAATCAGAAAGCGCAAGTTCTCACCTTCTAAGTCTTCCTTTTCGAAATGTGTTTTGAGAAGGGAGCGTGTTCCACCCGTGTCCACCACTGCCTCCTCATCATTCCTCTGCAAAATAAAATAAAATAATACATCAGCTTTTCACTGTGCTGTCAGACTTGAGCAATACAAGGTGACATTTTAACAAGATACCTTTTTTCCATCAGCAAAAGAAATGCAAATAATTTTAAAATTTGTCATTTGCAGATACAAAATCAAGCTCCATTTCAGCAAATCTGAAATAGATGATGGATCCATTGATAGAAATAATAAACTGAGGTGTGTGTCGCCTTCAGAAGAGCATTCTATTGATTGGGGGCCAGCCCTGGAAAGGCCTGTTCCCATGTGACCATCCTCTGCACTTCCTTCAGGACAGAGAATAGTCTCTGGTGAAGGTTGAAAGGTCCAAGCTGGTTTAAATGGGGAGAGGCGGTCCTCAAAGTATAACTGTCCTGAGCCATATAGGGCTCTAAAGATCAAAACCAGCGCTTTGAATTCAGCTAGGAAGCCAGTCAGTAACCAATGCGGTTAGGCCAGAATTAGTATAATACATTCAGACATTCTGTTCCCCAATATCCCCCAACCTGGTTGCTGAATTCTGCACTAGCGGAGGTTTCTGAACTATCTTCAAAGGCAGCCCCACGTATAATACATTACAGTAATCTAACCTAGGCATTACCAGAGCATAAATAACGGCACATGTCTGGCACCAAGAATGGAGTGAGATCACTAGGTATCCTAGTGGTAGTGCATGGGGGCACACACTATGCACACAGGCCTCCATCCCAGATAATGACTGGAGCATTTCGCTGTACTTAGCCTTATGCAGCATGACTGAACAAATCCAGTACCAGGAGGGAGAAAAGATGGGTTCCATTGAGACC
The DNA here is from genome assembly GCF_964188315.1 of Podarcis muralis. Classification (NCBI taxonomy): domain Eukaryota; kingdom Metazoa; phylum Chordata; class Lepidosauria; order Squamata; family Lacertidae; genus Podarcis; species Podarcis muralis. The sequence goes on along the minus strand of NC_135655.1, from coordinate 106,627,401 downwards.
TATGGGGAAATATTCCCATGCTGACAGAGGCACCTATAGAAGGAGATGCACTGCATACTTTATATAGGAAAATGTGTGTGTGCAAAAGGCTTTTGGGAGTGTCAACCATATTTATTGCCTTTAAGAAATGTATGCTTACAAAACAGCTTTTGACTTGCGAGAAGAATATAGCCATGGAGGTAATTACTCTAGGATACTGCATGCACTTTTGTCAGATACCGAAAACATTGGGGGGGGGGTGTTAGGATGGATACTTACTGAAACTCTCTAAAGCAGCGATTCTCAACCTGTGGGTCCCCAGATGTTGTTGGACTACAACTCCCATCATTCCTGAGCTCTGGCCTTGCTAGCTAGGGGTGATGGGAGTTGTAGTTCAACAACATCTGGGGACCCACAGGTTGAGAAAGGCTGCTCTAAAGAATTAGGGAGCATGTAGGATAAATTACTGTTCCACATTTTCTATAGTGAGATACCAGACTTTCCCTTCAGCGTACTGTATTTTTAAATACCAACATGTAAAAGCCCACACCTCTGTTTCATTGCGGATTTGACACTTTCAGGATTGTCAGAATGCAGCATCAAGTATCATCAAGTACTAGCCACGCGTAGTATGCGCTATACTCCTGCTAATGTTCACCTTGACATTTGCAAGAATGGTTGTACTGAAGCAAAAGAAAGACAAGCCTACTCTCTGAACATAAGGGCTAAGAATACAGACAGAAACACATCATTTCAAAGGTTGTTAGAAGTGTTCTCCGCTGCTGAGACAAAGAGAACTCTGATTATTGCCTTGCTCAGCTCCTCTCATTGAAGGGTCCTTATGATGACACAGTCATCCAAAATTGGTTTACGTTTATCTACATATTTGATGCCACCATCACCCTTCTTCCCTGAATCGTCTGCTTGAAGGTCTTGCTGCATTCAAAACAGGGCAGCTGAGGAAAGCGCTCTGAGTTTCATCTGCATAAAATAAACCCTTCCCTCTTCGATGAGCAGTCAAGGATTTGTTTATTTTTAGGGGGAAAGGGCAATTAAGTCCAGATTCTCCAAAGTATTATTTTAAAACCACCTCTATTATTATTATTATTATTATTATTATTATCTGACTGCATTAAGGTTAATGGATAGATGTTCCCCTTTTGGCCAGCCCTGTACCACACAGTACAGGATGTGCAACAAAGTAGAAAGCAATTAGTTTTCATTCCAGATTTATATCTTCCCCAGGGCAGCGTGTCATATGCATGAGGACAGCTCTGCCCTCCCTCCCTCCCTCTTGATAGAAAAAAACTAAGAGAACGCTCAAATGCACGCCTGCGATGATGCTAAAATTTGCACCAATCAGCTTTAGCTTGGGCAGACAGATGTGCCAGTCAGTTCCAGACACACAAATATTTAATGCAGCAAGCGTGCAACTTTTGAAAAGGGACACCATTCTTGGCATTAAATCAAAAGCAACAAACAACATGGCACTAAATGTGCCTTAGAAAGGGAGAAAGCAGGATAAATACTGGAAATGAATATGGGCTTATAACATTCTAATGCCCTGTTCAGCTATATATTGTTGACTTAAGCAGTGGCTTCACTCCAGTGTATACCTTTGGCACTGCCTGAACTGAGGCATATTAAATGTACAATCAATTGAGCTGGATCGATTCTGCATCAAGCTAGTGGATCACTGCATTAAGCTGACACTGGTTTTGTTCGCTAAACAGTCAGTGAGTTATTTTTAAAACCATCCATGCATTGAGTGATGCAAAACAAAAGTACTTTTTAAAAATATTGCTCTCCCCACACCCCACATTTCTGCAATTCTGAGAATTGTATAATTCCATCTGCATTAGACATTTAAAACTGTGATCATACCACTTTAAACAGTCAAGGTTTTTCCCCAAAGGATTCTGGGAGCTGTAGTTTGTTAGGAAAGCTGAGTGTTGTTAGGATGCCCCTATTCCCTACAATTCTCAGAGTTTCCAAAGAGAAGCGAGAGATGCACTGGCACTGCACCCCACTGATGGCTTCTGGGTGGCAAGTATACCTGCCTGCTACCAGGGCCGGATTTAGGTTTGATGAGGCCCTAAGCTACTGAAGGTAATGGGGCCCTTTATATGTCCAGCTCTCCTTTGTCAACAACAAATTGTCGCTGTTTTTTTGTGTTGAATATATGCTAATAGGTATCTAAAGCCATTTGCACATAACAAAATATGTAATTTATCAAAGTAATTGTTGAACTGAAATACAATTAAGAAGAAGTATATTAATAGTGAAATACAATTAAGAAAAAGTATATTAATAGTGAAATACAATTAAGAAGAAGTATTTTTGGGGGGGCTCCAAGAGAGTGGGGTTCTAAGCTACCCATCTTCTAGTACACACGCCTACATGCACACGTGTGCATATATTATTAATGATTTATTGATTTGCCAAATTACAATGGGGAAATGGGAATAAGAACCATAAACACAGGAAACATAACTATACTAAGATGATGACTGTCACTGGAAACAGCAAAGGAAGTTTCAAGGGACATTGCGGTAGAACAGGGGAGAGGGGAGAGGCTGCTTTGCCCCGTCTATTAAGGATCAAGTTTTCCATGGTTTGAAATATGAGATCACTGAAGCTTCACAGATCATGTTACTTCAGAAATCATTTCCCTCCTCTATCCCAAAATGATACCGCTACCTGATATAAGGTATATATGCTCACAGGTTATGTAAGGACTAAGATATGCCCTGAGACCTGTGGGTATAGGGCAGTATATAAATTTAATAAATAATATAAATAACAAATAAATAATCCTCACCAAACTTAGCAAAAAATAGTGCAACAATGAGCTGAGCTACACATTACACTTGCCATGTGATCATCAGTCCAGCTAGGTCTATTCAAAACTTTGAAAGCTCGCTGCCCACAGGCAAAGGAAGCTAAAGGGGTTTAGAATTATGCTCACAGGGGAGGAGAAGGCATTGGCCTGCCTTCTCCATTTGTTGTTTATTTTTCATTTCTCTCTTTTTATCATGAATAATCTCCCATAGCCATAGTGAGGGGAAGATTACAGAGAAGATTACTTGGGGAACAGGGAAGCCTCCAGCAGCTTCTCCTTCGAAGTGACTCAGGTTTCCTTGTCTGTATGGAAGGAACCTTAAAAGTTCCAAAACTCAGCTACTTTTCAAGTGCAACAGGTAGCCCAGGAACAGGGAATGTGTGGCTGTCAGATGTTGCTAGACTGCAACATCCATCTCTTCAGTCCATAGGCCATGCTGGCTGAAGCAGATGGGAGAAAGAGGCCAACAACATCTCGAGAGAAACAGGTTCCCCAGCCCAGATGCAGCCTGTACCTCATTTCAGCATTAACCTGTTGATAACTATGAAGATAATTTCTTCTAAATATTAGCAAAAATTAATTGAGAAGATCCAGTCCTCTTTTTCAGGTTCTCATGTTAGCACTTTTTTTTTCACAACTGAAGATAACCCTGGCCATACTCAAGAGTCTGATACACTTTCTGTGTGGCAACTTGGTGAGGCCATCATTTGACCATGTCATTTTTCACCCTCACAATGAAATGAGTAATTTCTCAGACTGTAATATGCATTCAATATGCCGCACAATCGGGATAAATTTCCAGTCACATAATTCAACCTTGCACAGAGAAGAGCGGTGGTGTGTTACAGCTAAGCCCCATTAAAACCAATGGCATTTCCACATAAATGCTTTGTGGAGATAAGGTTCAGTCATATATTTCCAATTTATACAGCTGCCATTTTACATACCCATTTTAAACTTACGTGTTAGCAAAGCTACTCTAGAATGCTGGATCACTGAAATACTGAAGCAAGAGAATGATTTTTAACCCCTATAATGACAAGTTCCCCTGGCCAGAACCCCTCTGACATGATTTTATATCTCCTCGCAGACAGAGATAAGTATGTGACCTGGCGTGTAGCACTCTTTGCAACTGCCGCTAGGAAAATTAGAGCAAATTATATAGCCAAGGTAGCCACCAACTGTAAAGGAGATGAATTTATTTGACCCTATCTACAGCAAGCTACTGTAAGGGACGTGGGTGGCGCTGTGGGTAAAACCTCAGCGCCTAGGACTTGCCGATCGTCAGGTCGGCGGTTTGAATCCCCGCGGCGGGGTGCGCTCCCGCTGCTCGGTCCCAGCGCCTGCCAACCTAGCAGTTCAAAAGCACCCCCGGGTGCAAGTAAATAAATAGGGACCGCTTATTAGCGGGAAGGTAAACGCCGTTTCCGTGTGCTGTGCTGGCTCGCCAGATGCAGCTTGTCACGCTGGCCACGTGACCCGGAAGTGTCTCCGGACAGCGCTGGCCCCCAGCCTCTTAAGTGAGATGGGCGCACAACCCTAGAGTCGGACACGACTGGCCCGTACGGGCAGGGGTACCTTTACCTTTACCTTTACAGCAAGCTATATTCTATCTTTATTACCAAACTCCAAATATAATTGCACATTGTATTAATTAACATTATTTTTTAATATATTAGTGGCCATGTGATAATTTTAGCCTATAAATTTTATTGTTTAATGTCTTAACCTGTATGTTAAGGTACTTTTATAGCTCTGTTTAGAGTAGGTAATGTCTTGATAATATAAGTGTTTTAAGTTTTTTGTATCAATCCAGTATATTTTCTTTTAATTGTTGAATGATTCTGTGTACATTGCGGCAGCCTTTGGCTATGTGCAATAAAATTGACTGACTGACTGACTGACTGACTGACTGACTCTAGCTGAGGCTGCTAATGAAGCCAGAGACCATCTTGGCTGTATGTCCTGGAAGACCTGATCCCTGCCTTTCAGGCTATTTCCACTGGTGGGAGGGCAGGGCCCTGACTGACTCCAGCTATAGAAGCCGAGGCTGCTGAATAGACTTTTGGTTGGGGGTGTTGTTTGAGAGGTTGCCGGAGAGAGCGGGGGGGTTGTTGCTTTTATTTTTGTATCTTTATTGGAGGAAAGGGGCATTAGGGGAGGAGGAAAAGGGAAAGTTATATTGAATATGCAGAAGTCCGCTCTCATGATATTGGATACAACCCTTTATGTGCAACTGTGGGCCATACAAATTATCTGTCAATTAATCTAACAAGCTCAGAGAATCTCAAGGTCTCTTACGGCTTCAACTAATGCAACTGATCAAAAACAAACAAATACCTGCCTTGGACACAAATAAGAACATAAAGCAGCTTTAGGTAAAATAACTGATTTTTAAGATCATGTAATATCATAGACATTTTTTTGTCTTTGGTGGCATGCAACACCACATCCTGAATTTAAATTCCTTCCAAGTTGTAGAACTGCAAATGCCTACATTATTGTCTCATTACAATTATCTCCATCCTTTAATTATCATGTCTCAGGCTTCATTAAACCATCATGTGCTGTCTAAAGCCTTATCCATGCCTATGTACTCAACATGCCCAGGGTTGCCTACCAAACTATTTCACAGTTCCAAAGTTTAGCACTGCAGGGAATGGATATATGGAGCTGCCATTTTCCGTTTCGCTCAGTTTCTCATTTTTCCAGTCTTAAATTTAGTTCCCCACCCCCATTTCTGCATGCATTTGCAATTAAAATAAAAAGTCAAGCTAAAAACATGCATGCGTTTTCATGTATCTCCTAATGTGCACATTTCCATAACCCATTTTGCCTAGCATATGCATTTTTACAAGCAACTTTATCCCAACAAAACATGATTTTGTACATTACTTTCACTGTTATACACATTTTGGCTTTCAATTTTTACTAAACAAAAAACCCTCCCACACTTTCAGTACACATTCATTGGCTGGAGATCTGCGCTGAAAAATTCAGAGAAGTGTGAATTCCAAGGGCTTGTTGCTTTGGTTTGCCTATTATTTGGGCAAATTGGTATTTGGGAGCTCCATATTAAAAGGTGAACCAAATGAAATTTCTCCCTCGTCCCTGTGGTAAGGTAACAATCACAGCTTACAGGCTACACTGAAGCTCAAGTGCATATGTACCTGGTACACTTACAGAGTATGTAGACAAGAAAACTTGGGTGACGTTTGTGTAATCATGACGGAGTTTAGATCACCGTACATATGGGTCATAAAATAACTGCAGTAATGACCTATGTAGTTAATCTAAAACCTGAGAAACGCTCTCTAAATTATTCTCTCATTGAACTCTGAGATTCACAGAGAGAATGCCAAAAAGCTTGAAAGGCAGTTGAGTCAATCCTTTTAGTGAACCAAAAAGGCAGTTAAGTCCAAGCCCTTGCCCCCATCGTCTCTCATTTATCAGCCTACAGATCATTCATCCCAGGGTTGGTTCCAAGCATGGAGAGGCCCTCAGGAAAGTGCCCTCTAGAGGTTCCCCTCTTATGTCAATGCACCATAGCTGTGGGCTTACCTGGCAGTGGATGTAGGAAACTACGAGCAATTCTTAAATAGCCATGACACGTATTCATTATTCATTATCACTCTAGGACACTGTGGGAAATGAAAAAAGCAGCTCCCACTGGGGGTCATAATTTACATTTCTCATAATGCCCTGAAGAAAAGGCTGGCTAGCGCCGCCGCCCCCTTCTCTCTCTCTCTCTCTCTCTCTCTCTCTCTCTCTCACACACACACACACACACACACACACACACACAATTACCTCTTACAAGCAATGCCAGTACTTGGCCCCTTTCCATCAACCCACCAATACACTGGGGTTTCTTCCTTCTAGCATGATTAGCAGAGTTGCTTCAAGGTACTGAACAGACTCGGGGCACAGGGCCTTGACACAAATTTAGATACAAGTCTATTTGTAGGCATCAGGCAAAGACTTTTCTCTTTACATGAGCTTCTGCCCTTTGTTTGAAGGCTGGCATTTTGGCCTCTTCCAGCGGGGTAGGATCTTCAAGTCTTGCGCTTTTATCTGTATAGTTGAGTTTTTAGATTTTTATTCAACGTTCTTAATCAATTTTGTGGTGAGCAGCTTGAGGTCACTCTGAGAAAACAACTAATGCATATGCATCATCATCATCGTTAATGTACTGAGTAGTTATGGGCAGGCCAAGATGGCAGGCTGCTGGGGTCTCAATGGCAGTGGACTTTGCAGCATCGCCAGCTACCCACTTTTAACTTGTTTCTTAAAAGGGGAAATGGGCAAGAGATCTAGGGCCTGGCACAAAGGATCGAGAGAATAACACCCCTGAGTCATCAAAATTCTGCACTCAAACATACATCCAGTCCATGCTCACCCCAAATATATCCCTTCCCAGCTTTCATATTAATTCTTCCTGTTAAGTTGTGGGTGAACATATCAGACGACACAGCGATTCTTCAAACAGCTCTTGTTTATTCAGAGGCCAGAACAGAACTGAACTGAAGGGTTCAGTCAGCCTGCTTATATAGAGCTCCAGTACAACGTAACTGTAACAACTTTCTAAAACTATCCAATCACTGAACGTCACTTTCAATCCCTTATTTGCATAACTATCTACAGTATCCCCCTGCTGGCCCAGGGTGAGAACTTCAGTACATAACACTTCCCTTCTATGGGACTCCTCCTACATTGATTTATTAGTATGTCTCTGCCCAAAATTAAGTATAAATGGGAGTTTTAACAATCCTACAGGATTTCAGATTGTGAGTGTACCAACATGTTCGGGAAGGCTGGAACATTTCCAACCAAATATATCTGAATTGACAGGCAGACTTCTCTGTAAAAAAAGGCAATTGTAATTTGGCTAAGAACCACAGGTTTACACTGATACCTACAGGGATCTATGTAGGTTTCCACATTTTATTTCAAACTCCAACTAGATGGTTGCTGTTGCGCCTCCCCGCACACCCATAATACATATATATATATCTATGTGTTTGCATGCACAGACAAAATGAAACTAACATCATTGCCAAAAGAGAAATCCATTATCTTTTCCATTTGTTTTTCAAATTATGCTGTAGAAAAGCTTACCTAATCTTAGACAACTCATTTAACTATTTGTCCATTACAATGGGTAATTAACATGTGTGCTGCAGAATCCTATACATCCTTACTCAGAAGTAAGGCCCACTGTGTTCAATGGGGCTTCCTTCCACAATAGGATTTAGGATTGCAGCCTTAGAACATGAACACACACACACACACACACACACACACACACACACACACACATTAAAGGGGGAAATTGTATTGGATAACAGTTCTTCTGGCTTTTCCATGCACAAGTGCATATACTGGAGAGAAAAAACCCTCAGCGCCGGTAAAAAAGAAGCTAAGGTTTAAAAATAAACTGGTATGAGTCATGCACTCCAGGCTATCTTAATTCCAAATTAAAATGCTCTGACTGCATAAGGAGAATGCAACTTGGTGCAGCTTATGTTTGCTCAAAAACAGCGATTTGCTGCTGTACCACAGTCTTCAGAATTGAAGAATTTTCTAGCACTGCTTACTTTATACAATTATCCATTTGTAGAAATTATTCATTTAATATCGTAACATTCTTGGGAAGAGAATATTATTCCCTTTACTAATGAGTAACCGATGAGAGCTAGGAAGTTGTTCAAAGCTCTTAAGGGTGATTTGAACCCCATTCCTCCAGATATAAACCAAGCAATAAGTCTGGTTTATATTTACATGCAAACCAGGAACTTCACTGAGAAGTATGTTGATATAGATTTCACCGTTTGCATGTACCCTTTTACAACATTTGTGAAGTTGTAGACCACCAATACAATTATGAATCTGTCTTCATAAATTGGTGAGACTATCCACATCATCTCTGCTACATGGTCTTTTTGATGGCGCATGCTGGGAATCAAATCTGGGACACGCACACACCCCACACACACATGAAAAGTATTAGCACTGCCACCAAGCTAATCTCATTTACCACCCCCTACCTTCCTTCTGGCTAGGTCAGTTTAATCTTGGAATGCTACAAAATATTACAGGCAGATAAAATAAGCTCTGAAAAGCTACGCTGCTAGAAACACAAGAAATTCTCACAACAGCACCATGCTTTCGCAGGTCAATGGAGCACAAGACAAATTTCCTTTAGAAAGTCCTTTCCATGTAGAAATGTCTACAAACCCTACATGCATCAAGTACATGTAGCATTTGTGTCTGTTCTGTTATGGGTAAATGTGGCAAGAGTATAGGTAAGTACCCAGAGTACTGGATTCCACAGCAGAATAGATACCTGTGCCATTGAGAACTATGCATGGAATTTATGCAACAGGCCACAAATCAGCATGCAGTTTCCGAGTAACAGGTTTAGTGACTGAAAGAATCTGGGATCCCAAAATGTTTCGTGAGCGTGATTGGCCATACATCTTCCTCCTTTGCATTTTCAATTTTGGAACAATTTTGCAAGCAACATGGCTCCCTGCAGGACAGAGCAACATGTTTAAGACGGCCCCGAAGTAACCCATTGAAATTATTGGGCATGGCTAACTTCAGTCTATCTGTTCCAAGGGGTCTACTCTTGAGTTTCCTTTCATTCATTCAATTGTTTTATTTGTGTGCCGCTTTTTCACACACATGAAATTGTGCTCAAGGCAGCTTACGACAAAGAAGCAAGGATGCATTTCAAACAAACGCTGCAAAAACCATTTCATAATAGCATGGCAAAACAATACATAGCAACAATTTCATAGCACAGCAAAACAACAGCAATTTTGTAACAGCATAGCAAAGCAACAGCAAATATAATAGCATACAGTACAGGGAAAAAACACATTCCAATTCTATAAACATAACATTATTACGTAAACAACATGCAGCATCCAATAGCAAAAATAATAAGGAAGGTTCATAGCTGCACCTTGGTCCTAGAAACATCCCTCCCATGATACTGCTCATGGTCCTCTCCTTGTTTTAAGTTTGCCTTAACTGGATCCTACCCTCAATTTTTTGTAAAAATGTAGAAAAGAAATAAGGTCATAAACTGCAGTTTTCTCTTTCTATACGTACAGGCAAAAAGTGCACTGTCATTCATATTAGTTTACTATTATTATTATTATTATTATTATTATTATTATTATTATTATTATTACATTTCTACCCTGCCCTTCCTCGCTCAGAGGAACCCAGAGCAGCATGCCAAGCTTCATTAAGTGATACAACTTCCTTTACTGAATCTTCATTATGTCTGAATTGTTCTTGTTTCTTAATCCTGCCACGGTGAATGACAATAGCCTTTTATTGTATCTGCATTCAAGACTTTGAATTGGAGGCATGCCAGATACATCTTCAGTGACTGGGTGACTCTGATTTACAAGATATGGGACCCAACGCTGATGACAGACTGGAGACATGGGGAGACCACATTTAAAGAGAGTGCCTGAGCTGGGGCTTTGGAAGAAAACTGCTGTCCGGGGATTCTGCACAGAGCTGACACTGCAGACAGAGGAGAAATGCCAAACACTAATGAAGACTGAAGTAGCCTCAGCAAATAGCTACCGGTAAGTGATGCAACTGTGAAGATGAGGACCAGGAAAGGCATGGATCCAAGCAGCCGACTGAGAGCCTTTACACTACCTAAGGTCTGTTCCAAACTTAGTAGTCTGTGCCTGAGAGTTCTATGCCTTGCGCATCATATGTGACCCTTTGGCTCTGGTTGGTTATGTTGTTTTATTGCTGTTTCTGTTCACAGTATAGACAGGCAGAAAATTTCTTTTGACGCAGTGCCTGAACTCAGACGCATATTGTGTATGCATCATTTATTGGACTGATCTAGCAAGTAATTCAGGAGGCTGTTTCTATGGATGTGTGTAGTTCAATCAGGGCAAGAAAGTGTGGGGCAAGGCCCACTTTTCCATGTATTCATTTACCAGTTTACATAAAATTAGCACAATAGTAAGCATCAATGAAGTCTCTATATATTTGAGCCCTGGCATCAGAAGCAGCTCACCGGATGGGAGTGGAGGCACTCTGCTAGCTTCCCAGCTGGTGCTTTTGGGGAGGGGTGAAGAGCTCAGCACAAAGTCTCAATGTACCAGCAAAAACAGACTGTACTTCCTGCTAGTGCAGTTGCACCTTGCTGGCCTCCCCACCACCTCACCTTTCCCAGTAAGGCAGGAAGCTGGCGTAATGGCTCCATCCCACTCAGCAAGCCATTTCTGTCTGGCATTGCAAATTAATTCCAGGCTGAGCTTTAGAATGGAACCCCAGGCATGCCTATTCAAAAGTAAGTGTCAACATGGCTTAGTCCAAGAGAAGTGTGCTGTCAGTCACCTCTACCTCCAGCAAAGGTAGAACCCAAGTGTTACAGGAGGTTTAAAAGAGGGGATCCAAGCAACAGGTTTGAGAGACACAGCCACGCACACAAAAAAGAATGTGCCAATCATGGCAGAAAGCCATCTTGCTCTGGTGAATTAGATTCATACTCCCCAGATGTGCCAGAATGATTTCTGCAAAGTAGCTGGGGAAATATTTATGGCTCGCAGAAGTGTCACAAGGTTCATTAACGCTTAATAACATTCATGCATGGTTTGCTGTTACAGCAGAGTGCCTATAGGAAGACATATTGATGAGCTGCCCTTAGAACAGCAACCTTCCATTACAGATTACTAGATGGAGCAATAAGCACATGACTGATATAACAGACTGAAGACCTGCAGTCAAAGATTTGTCTTGTTAGTGCAAATCAATATGTGAAATTCACAATTTCTCCATTTCCTCTGACATCTACCGCTTCAACCTCCACAGTTTCCTTGCCACACTATTTTCATCCTGTCCAAAGCAGAAAGGCCCAATTACTCCCAAATCCCGCCTGAGGTTCTCCTCCATGTCCTCCCTTGTCTTCCACCCATTTCCCTCATAACTCTTATCATTTGACCATTGTGCCTTCACATTTCTGCTAGCTGTCCTCTCTTCCCTTCTCCCTTCATTCCCTATGCATCTGGGTCATGCTGGGTCCCAGCTGTACTTCAAAACCAAAGCGTCCTTGCTTGTCCAGCATCCCATCTCCAAACAACTGCATGCCTTGTCTGCTTTCCAGACGACAGCCCCTCATATCTCTGCACCTCTGCCCTTTACCCTTCTCTCACAGGAAGTGAATTGTGTATCCACATTCCTTCTGGACCATTAGAACATTTATTAACATCCCATGGCATCATAGCAGCTGAACTGGTTGCTAGAGAGGGAGTTCAAAGCAAGCAGACAACACAAGGCAGATGTTAATCCTTGTAGGTAAGATTGTTCAAATGTTCAAAAGTATGTATGTGGGCTTATAATGTGAAGGGGGTGCACACACAACGTCTGCCCCATCATCCCTGTGCATGTCAGCTCTTTGAACCTATGAAGGTGACTCAAACTACATTTAGTTAAGCACATTTAGCATCCTCCCTATGAACCAGAACTCTGTACGATTAGCTTCTCAATAGGCATGAGGAGTCTAACCACATTCAGATGAATGCAGGTTGAATCTTCCTGCATGTTCAGTATGCAAAGGTTGGGAGAGGAAGGTGCAGAACACTTAAGATATTTCGGAAATGGTGTGCTCACTATCTAATAGGAGTGTTCATGCATTCATCTGACTATTTATTTACAAAAGCATTTATTCACTGCCATTTCATGAACTGTATGACAATATGCAGGAAATGAAATCATAAAACACTATTTTTAAACAACAGTGCATAACAATCATTCAGAGGACCGGCTAATCAAGAACGTTTTAAACAACTGCACAGACCTGCCGGCATAAAAAGGTCTTCAAGGAAGTCAAAAGTGAGGATGCCTGCTGGAGAAGCCTGGAGTAGGCTTCTGTTGTTACAGCTTAGCCCTCTTCTTCCAGTGTACAGGACACTGATTTTTTTCACAAAACACTCAGTTCTGACACTGTTTGCATTTTCAAATCACTTCATAGAGATCCCACAACAACTTTAATTGCTTGTAAATGATTTGTTTGTTTGAAAAACTAGCCAGCCAAATGCAATATGCTTGGAAAATACAGGTCAATGGTTTCCACTGGAAACCCATTCCCCAGTTCTCCAAATCCTCCAAACCCCCTGGCCCTGCTCCCCTTCACTGCTGCTGCCTGTTCACTTGCCTTGTGCAAGCAGAAACAAGAGCAAGGAAGAGGAGCCTCCACACAGAAGCAGCTCCCCTGGTGGGATGGAGCTGCCACTGTCCCTTCCTGGGACAGAGAGTGAGAAACAGAGGAGAAGATCAGCACCGTGTGGGAACATTGTTAGTAGCAGTGGTTGGGTTGGAGACTGTGACATTACTCACAGAGAGCGAGAGTGAGTAATGGATTGCTTTGAAGTCATTTCTGCACCGGGTAAAGTAATTTTTAGCCCCATGTCGTATATTTTGCCCAACCTGTCCTTTGTTTTGCCTGATCAAAGGTGACAACCCTAGAGTTATATTAAGACATATGGTAGACAAAACAAAACAATGGGAGACACAGAAGAAACCAAGTTCTGATGGAAAGACACAGTCTTCAAGTTTTATAAAATAAGACACTGACATAGCAGAACTTGAGTTTTCCTCTAAGATTCAAAGCTATGTAAAGCAAGAAATGGTTTATAATTAATAATTGTTCACGCTGCCCATGCTTAAGTTCTACTAAGCATTCAATCAATTTATATTATTTCCATTCTACTCTGAACACATTTGATTCTTTTAAGAGCCTTCTCAAAGTGTGGATACTGTATGTGCTAACAGTTGTTTTATTGCTGCTTCCAACAAGCAAACAAACCATTACTCTCTTAATGTACATAATATCCTTTTAATAAACTATCTTAGTTAATAGCTCATTCTGTCTCCAGTGGTGCTATCAATCTTACTTAAGCCTATTATACAAAGCTACTTGGAGGTTTCACAAGCATTTGTGCTTATTATTGCCGGTATTATTGTATTTTATTACTGCATAAATAAAAACATATCAGCATTCACAATAAGCCATGGTTTCACTTAAGGTGACTTGCAAACCAGGCCAGTGGAGCATCAAGTCCTTTCTGGAGGCCTGAAATGGAATAGCCTTACAGGGGAAAGCTGGTAGAGAATTCTAAAATCGAGGGGCCACCACAGAGAAAGCCCTGCTCCTTGTGCTCACCAATCTCATAATGGGCAATGGAGAAGAGCCTACATCATTGATTTTAACATGCATGTAGCTCTGAGTACAGACAGTTAATACCACTGGCTATTCATAGGCAGATTAATGGCAGATACAGCTAATCCTATTTGAAAGCCATCTAGGTTGGTGGGCATCAACACATCTTGAATTAGCAAAATGTATACTTGTCTGCTGTGTAAATAACTACTTCCTCTTGTCTATCCTGAATCTTCTACCACTTGGCTTCACTGGATGACCCTGGGTTCTATTAATATGCAAAATGGGGAGAATTTTATTTATTTTTTGCATAACTTTCTCTGCACCGTGCACAGTGTCCCTCCTATTTGTCTTTTTTCCTAAAGAAAAAAAAATTCCAAGCCTTTCCTCAAAGAGGAGTTGCTCAAAACCACTTATCCTCCTGGCTGCCATTTTCTGAAGCTTTTCCAGCTCTAACATATTCGTTTTGAGATGATCTGGTCCTCATGAAAAAAAAAAAAAATCAAAACTAGCCTGAAAGATCACCAGAATACCCACAGGAATTTCAGGCAGCTGCCAAGAAACAGAATGTACTCCTTGCATTAAAATTCTCCAAAACTCAATTCTGAAAGATGATTAAACATGGTTTGTAGCAACTGTAAAAGTAACATTAAACCCATTCCAAAACTAATCAAGCTTAAGAATGTGTTCATCTCCCCTACTGTTAATCAAAACGTAAGCTGGATAAGTACACCAGGAAACATATCAATTATAGTTACAAGCCACAAAACAAATATTGTTTTAATATATGTTTTTAATTAAAAATGATTGACCAGATTCCTGCGTGAGCCATAGCTTTAGACCTCTGCCAGGGTCTCCAACATGCATTTCTAAGAAAGTAAGCAACCAGAGAAACAAATTAATACATGTCAATTTTTTAAAATAACCAAACCACTGAACTTTTTATATGTCTGCCTTCTGGATTATAAACATATTCACCCTTTAAAAATCCATGAGCCCTCAAGGGTCAGAAAACACCCACCTCCTGGACCAATCTGAGCATCACTTGCAGAAACTGAACATCAACTGTACATGAAATGCTACAGGAATATAACCAATGTTTCCCTTTATATTATTGTCACTAAAACAGGGACCCCAAAGTGTGGTGGATGGACCACCAGTGGTCAGGTGATCTGCATATGTCAAGTCATCTGCGGTTTAGTGACTGAAGACAGGAGATGGCACATCCACCCCATTAAATAGCCACCCAGATTTTAATTGGATTTTTAATTGCTTCTTTTATTTCTTATCATAGTGTAGTCCAAATTCCATGGAATTCAACAAAACAAATGAAAGCAGCAATGAAAACTCAGTTAAAAAATGAAAAACATCTAGCAGAGCACCTTACAATTGCTATAACAGGAAGAAAAATCATTAAATGGCCCCAATTCCTCAGCAATGGTCTGGCGGGTGAGGGGGTGGGAAGTTTAATAACCACTGCTTTATGACACATCCTAACAGGTTACCATGGAAATGTCCAGCAAACAAGTCGGAAGCAGTTAAGTTGATATTCAAAGCCATTGCCAGAAAGAGAGAGAAAGGAATCACATTTGTGTCTACTTTTAGACATAATCTCCTTACACACTATGAGCGATGCACAAGCAAGAGCCCCTACCTTTGGCTATTCAGCGCCATTTGCAATGAACATGGTTAAGCTGATTATACTGTTTTCAATTTCTTTGCCCGCCCCACACCGCCCACCCCCAGCACATCAAAATAGGCTGCTGGAGACACTATGGTGGTTGAAAGATTACATAAAATACAGACCCAGCCGCTTCCCATTCCTGAAACTTTGCCTCAGGTTTTATAAAACCTGTGATAGCAATGGGATTGGTGAGGGCTGAATGCAGAAAAAAATAAGGAATGCTACAGTATAAATATATAAATATTTGTAGGGCTTGAAATATTTTAAATATTCAATATTTTAAAATCAAGCCCCACGTCAGCTTCTCAAGCCATTTGTGCGTGCTTTTCTCAACAAAAGTTGTTGGGGGGGGGGAAGATCCTTGCACTCTTCAGAGGAGCGAGGCAGCTGCTTGAAATGTAAACGTCAAGCCTTGAAAAAATAATCAAACCTACATCTACTATTTTTAAAAAATATGCCTTATGCAGAATGGCTTATCCCCAGCCTTGATTGTGATAGGCTGTTTTCAGCCCACTTTTCATAAAACAGGATGGTTCGCAATGTGCTTTCATGAAAAGGATGTGCAATCCTAATTAACATGCCACTGTGCGAATGACCTTTGTATCGTCAGCCCAACAAGCAGTACAAACCTCCAAATTCATGCTGTGAGCTATTCCACGGTTCTGATGTTTCATTCCATGGAACTGGAGCATATATGTTTCAGCAGACATGAGCAGAACAACATCTACACACTGAATATTTGCTGTCTCTTTTAAAATACCCTTACGACTTTTTATTTCTAATACACACACACACACACCCCCCAAAAAAACACCCATATACCTTCTTGCATTTTAAGACAAGCTGCCCGTAGTCTAAATCCCGCATGGACTCCAGCATTTAAAAAACATGACGACTTGATCCCATTTTAAAATGAACCAGAAAAGAAATGCAAAAGGCAGTGTTTGAAATAATAATGTAAGCCACAAATAGGAATATAAACCACAAGGCCATACCTGGTGACTGGTTAGAGACTGGAATGGCTCCCCGATCCCAAGATGCATGACCTTCCTATTCCCAGAAAGCATTCCCTGCCTTATAACAATGCATCACTCTCGCTCGCTCTCTCTATCTCTCAGGCATCTTCTGGGCTAGCAAGGAAAACATCAGGTTTCTCCATTTAGCAAATGATGAGCGAGCTCCTTTCGACAGATCGGATCTCAAAGATAGTTCCCTTGCCCCCACCCCACCCCCCTGTGAGCAGTTCCAGTCATCTAGTAGAGAAAGAGGCTGGCACAGCTACATCAGCGATGCTGCTAATGTTTTCAGAAAACACTAAGCTTGCTGCTTAGAGCAATCCCGCATCATCGAAACAGAGCAAGCCACATCCTTCAGCTCTCCACTCACGTTACTATAAATCCTCGGGTTGCCATTATAGAGAACGATGATTTGGTTGTTGCTTAATCTCGAGGCAATTAAAGGTGAAAACAGCCATTATGCAACACACATTGCTTTGAAACAGAGCGACAGAGAGAGAGAGAGAGAGAGAAAGCCAGGCAAAATGACATATCCAGGTTATCTCAATTTGCTTGCATGACCACTTAACATGCAACGCTGCTGTTCTGAGTGGAAAGCTCCACAGTATGAGGTGACGGGGAAATTATCAGAAAGAAATCATATGCAATTCAGAGGCAGAAGGACATTTAAGATCCTCTGGAATCATATCAATTGAACTGAAAACACCATTGAGATTAAAATATGCATCATATATATATATATGGCTGTGCTCATTTTCACAAAGCTGTATCCTTCTTGCATTTTGTGCACTGCTCCCTGGCAGCAACCCAGACATCAACATACCTTGAAAAGATGCCAGTATTATGACAGGGCAAATGTATTTGGGTACCAAACAGAGTGATCACATGCCTGTATTTCTGTTCTTGCAGCCCATTTCACTCCATCAGAAATTGTATTGCTCTCTTCTGAAGAGCTGTGAACAATCCATTAACAAGACACAAGAGTAGCACGGTTATCTCTCACAATATTTTAGGAGAAATCACTCTGTGCCATTTTAAATTGTGATCCCAGTGAATCAAATGCTCTGTTTTTGTTTGTTTTTAAAAGCTGATCCTCAAGACCAATGCTATCGTTTTCCATGGGTTTGCTCCCAATGGTTTTAAGAGGATCGCAGTAACCTGTTTTTGTTTTCAGAATTGCAGGTGATCATATTATTTTCAGCAAATCGCAAAAAAATTTAATATTTTTAAGTGTAGTCGTATTAGAGCCATACTCCAATTCTGAAAAAGGCTCAGTGGTAGCTGAGCATGTGACATTGGCCATACAGACAAAAATAAGGACACTCTTGGGCATGAGAGGGTGAGACTGATGGTGTAATCTGGCAGCGCAACAATGTTGAGGCCAGCAAAATCCCGGCTAAAATATGCCACAAGAAGAAAATGGATGAGCATGCATGCAGTTGGTTCCCAGTGGCAAAAGCATCAAGGTAAACCACTGCATAGCATATAAAATACATGGGATGCATGTATATGCACTATACTACATTTACCGTATTTTTCGCCCTATAGGACGCACTTTTTCCCCTCCAAAAATGAAGGGGAAATCTGGGTGCATCCTATGGGCGAATGCAGGCTTTCGCTGAAGCTTAGAGAGCGAGAGGGGTCGGTGCGCACCGACCCCTCTCGCTCTCCAGGCTTCAGGAAGACATCCGCAGGGCTGTCTAGGCTGCGGATAGCAGCCTGCTTCCCGGAGCGTCGGGCGCCCTGAAAGCAGAGCGCCCGGGGCTTCGGGAACACATCCGCAGCCTAGGCAGCCCTGCGGGAGGTCCTACCGGACAGACATCCGCGGCGTGGGGAGCCCGGCAGGAGTTCCCCGCAGGGCTCCCCACGCTGCGGGTAGCAGCCTGCTGCCCGGCGGGCGGGGCTCCCTGAAGCAGGGCACCCCTCACGCCGGACAGACATCGGCCAGCCCCACAAGCTCGGGGGACAGCAGGGAGGCGCAGCGCCGCCATCCCGCTGTTCCTCGACCTGGTTCGGTTTCCCCGACCTGCTTTTGGGGGGGAAATAAAGGGGAAATTTTTTTTCCTTTATTCCCCCCCCCCCCAAAAAAAAAAACTAGGTGCGTCCTATGGGATGGAGCGTCCTATGGGACGAAAAATACGGTATATGATTTAGAGACCATTCTGGTCCCATTTGACAGCTGGCAAACACTGGGGCACAGAAAAGGTGACTAGCCCAAGATCAGCCAATGAATGAGTGATTCCCCCCTCCCCCAACCTTTACTGTGTTAGGAGGAAAGAGATGGGTTACAGGAACACTCTGAACAAGCCACATACTTCATTTATCCAACACGGAAGAGCATTTGCCTTTGCTTAAACCCAAAGAGGTTCTTTGTGGGTGATACGAAATGATGAACATTGACAGGTACATTTGCTATTACACCTAATTAGAATGTCAGTTTTACAGCCCAGCACAAAAAAAGAAACTACCATAAAGCATTTATATTTTTCAAGTAAAACAAGAGAGATCCTATCTAGAGAATATGTCATCTATTCAAACAGGAGCTGAGAAGGAAACATTTTATTAGGGTCCAGCCATAGAGACGGGGGACATACCAGGCTCTAACCCCATTATACTGAGGCTACATTGCAAATCTTGCTGGAGACATGATGGAAGCTGTATTAATTCATCAATAATAGTTGTTACCGGTACTTTGCAGCTGTTTTGCACTCACACTATTACTACTTACACAAACCAATACCAGTTCCAAGTTTGTTTTTGTGAGGAATTAAAACAAATGAATCCCTGTGGACCCACATTTGTGGGTGAACAACAAAATAATTGGCTGGGTACCAGGGTTCAAAACAAGTGGCTTGCACACCGAGAGCCCCAGTAGCAGAGTATTAAACTCACAAAGATAAGCAGCACAGTAAAGCATTAGGAATATAGGTTGTCAGACACAGCAGCTGACCTGTTTCTACCCTTCCCACCATGAGCAGACCACACTCTTAAGTAAGTTTAAAATCCTTTACTTACAGATACAAGGTCTCAGTTCATGCATTGTTTCATGCAGCAGCAAGGACAAGACAGGCATAAGAATATTGGGTAGAAAATACAGCATATAATTCCAAACACTTGCTGCAAGCCTGGGAGCAAGATAAGACACATAAGAGACTGCTTAGAATGAGTCAGACCATTGGTCCATCTAGTACAGTGCTGTCTACAAGAACTGGCAGCAGCACTCCAATGTTTCAGACTGGGGCCATTCCCAGCCCTATCTGGAGATGCCAGGGATTGAACCAGGGACCTTTCAGGTGCAAGGCAAATTGTCTACCAGTGAGCCAGGAGGCAGTCATAGAGCCCATCTTTTGCATGCAGAAGATCTCAAGTTCCATATCTGGTATCTCCGGGCAAAACTTGGGAAAGACTCTAGTCTGGAGAGCTACTGCCTATTGGTTTCAACAATACTAAGCTAGATGGACCCATGAGCAAAGCAGGGAAAGAGGCGGCAGCCTTACACCATGTGTCAGTACAATCACGGCACCAGACTGAAAGCAGCTGCTTTAATACTAGAGAGCAGTGACTAAGAACCTGCTTGAACATATGCTTTGCCCCTCTAGAGAATGAGAAGTCAGTCGGCCTGGGTTTAAATTTAGTTGATATTTCACCTAACCTACTTCAACACAAAATGTTCTTATGAAATATGCCACATTTTTTAAAGAAGAAGAAGAAGAAGAAGAAATGGAAATTATGATACGGGGATCAAGAATACCACACATCTATTGGTCAGCTAAAAAAACAACCACTGAGTAGAGAGAAAACAGCATTGCAGTGGTACCTTGGGTTACATACGCTTCAGGTTACATACGCTTCAGGTTACAGACTCCGCTAACCCAGAAATAGTGCTTCAGGTTAAGAACTTTGCTTCAGGATGAGAACAGAAATCGTGCTCCGGAGGCGCGGCAGCAGCAGGAGGCCCCATTAGCTAAAGTGGTGCTTCAGGTTAAGAACAGTTTCAGGTTAAGAACAGACCTCCGGAACAAATTAAGTACTTAACCCGAGGTACCACTGTATATAACAGCTTGCACAAAAATTCACAGTGCTCTGATAGGTGGCTTCTGCAGTTTTTGTGTTTTTGTCTATACAAGGGCTTGTGAGCATTACCGAGCCATCGCTGGATAAGGTATGACTTTTCTCATGCAGCAATTTAGTCCCCTCCTGTGACCTAATGTCCAGCAGATTTTTTGGGGATTACAACTCCCATCAATCTCATGGCAGCACTAACTGTGGCAGATGGAAAGTCGTCCAAAACATCTGCACACCACCAGGTTGATGGGGATGCTCTTCTAGTGCAAGATCTAAAACAGACACGCCATGGACCAGGAGACTTTCTTCCACACAGAACTGCAGGTAGCTGGAGCTCGACAAACCTGAGAGTTGAGATCCTACATGACCCACAGACTGTGCAATCAGCACTCGTGTTGATGTACCACCAAGCGAAGCAGAATAACGCTACCAGTTACTGCAAGGCCATTAGACTGTATGAGATCTCACCTCTGGAATTGCTAGGTTAAAAATCTGGGGAGCATGCATTCAGCTTGACATCTGCCCCCCCCCCTGCAATTTCAGGAGCTTAATAAGGTACATGTATGCAGGGCTGGTGCCAAATTTGAGTTGAACCTCAGCAACGTGCCCTCTGGTGGATCTCCTCCTAGTTGGGTTAACCCTGGTACTTGGTGACAGTGGTGGTAGCAGTGCTTGGAGTCCTAGCCCCAACTGTCTAATGATGGTTGAAGAACATCCACAGTGCCATGCTCAGCTCCCAGTAATTCATGACACGCACCTGACTGATGCTGATCAAAAAGCTAGGCCTTCAATTTCCCAGAATGCCCATCAGAGTCATTGTGGGGAATTAAACTAGAGGTTCCAGATCCAGCCACCTTAAAAAGAGTCCAGAGCAAGCAGCTGTAATGGACCTTGCTGGGACCTTGACAGCTTCCCAAGGTACTCTGTGCTGATGCTGGGCCTGCAGGCACGTTCTCTGGCTTTCAACCTGGCCACCATGTTCAGTTCCCAGGTATACATGTGGTTCGTCAAAGGCTCCTTACACTGGCCCATCTGGATGATTATACTGGTGCCACACAATGGGATTGAGCACTGCACCATCACCAATATAGAGGTCGTAACAGGTCGTGTGGTATAGTGGTTGGAGCGTTCCAACTAGAACCTGGGAGAGCAGGATTCTAATCCACACTGAGTCATGAAGCTCACTGAGTGAGCTTGAGCCAATCACCACCTCTCAGCCTAGGCTACATTCACAGGGTTGTTGTGAGAATATACTAGAGAGGGAGAGAACTATGTATGCCATCTTGAAGGAAAGGTGGCATATAAAAATAAAATAATAATAACATTCCTCCACATGCCAAACATTCATCTGTTGGTCTGGCCTTTCACATTATCTGCTACGATAGTTTTAGAAATGATTTAGATGCTTCCACCTTCCCTTGATTTACAGTCCATCATGAGGCAGAGCATAGAAAAGGCACCCAGCCATGAAGCTTGTGAAACTCTGAGCCAGTTTTAATGAATCCCACATCCAAAATGTGCAATTAGTAAATAAAACACCACTGTGTGCCAGTTTGCGAGCTTTTTTTTTTAAAAAAAAATGTTTATGATGTTGGTGTTTGCAAGGGAGTTATTTAACATTTTCATAATTACACGTTGGCATAATTCAGCATTCAGTGATATCAGTATATAGCCCATGAGTGAAAACTGTCAAAGCCTGTTTTCTTCAACAAGATCAATGACAGCATCAAAAGGGGAATGGCACACAGGAAAGGGAACAGCACCAGGAATGCTTCCACCAGACAAGCTCTGGCCTGTGGATGTAGCGTTGCTGTCTTGGACTTGGAAGACTACATCACAAGAGATCCCAGTGGGCCAGAATCTTTCCACTGGAGTAGAAGACTACTGGACCAAGCTGGGCCCCCTCTAACCTCAGTGTGGGTGAATTGGAATATAGCTGCTGCAACTATATAGGGTTCAGTATCTGTCTGGTTGTTGTTGAAGCAGCATTGATCTTTCCCCGTAACAACCACTGCCCCTGCCCAGTAACCCAAGGATAGGAAAGGTTAACCATAGAGGTTAGCAGCCTTTCTCAACCTTGGGTGCATAGCTGTCAACGTTTCCCATTTTTTAAGGGAAATTCCCTTATTCCGAATAGGATTCCTCACAAGAAAAGGGAAAAGTTGACAGCTATGCTTGGGAGCCCAGGTGTTGTTAGACTTCAACTCCCATTATTCCTAGCTAGCAGGGTCAGGGATGATGGGCGTTCAAGAACATCTGGGGACCCAAGATTGAGAAAGGCTGGGTTTGGAGTGTTAGACTGGGAAAGTCTAGGCCCACATCTCCATTCAGCCACAAGCTCACTGGCCGACATCAGGTCAATTTGTTTCTTTCTGTCTGTCTCTGTCTCTCTTTCAGCTGAAGATATCTCACAGGGTTGTTGCAAGTATAAAGAACCATGCATATTGCCCTGATCTCCTTGGAAGGAGGGAGAGACAAAAATGTACTAGATAAAATAAATGCTCAAAACATGGCATGGTCTGCTGTATCAAAGTAAACATGATGTCAACTTAAAGAAACAAGCAGCATATTTGTTACTTGGAAACTGCCACAGTTTTAGAATCTGTGCCCCAAATATCTTGGGGGCTTCCAATAAATCAGGGCATGCAATCATTACAGTTGCTAAGCCACTGCAAAAATACAAAGTGAATGCTTTGCCCCCTTAAGATGATTTTGCATGGGATATAACCATGCAAAATCTTCTTAACATTTATCAGAAAGAATATTCTGCCACGTTACTATCTAAGGCCACATCCTCACCGTACATTTAAAGCACTATCATGTCACTTTAACGGTCATGGCTTCCTTTAAGGTATCCTGGAAATGGAGTTTGGTAAGTGGGGAGCGAGAATTGTTAGGAGACCCCTGTATCTCTCACTTAGCTAGTATGTTCAGAGTGGTTTAACAGTCAAGCCCTCCTCCCAAGGAACTCTGGAATCATAGCTCTGTGAGGGGAATAAGGGTCTTGACAACCACACAGCCAATATTAAGAACAGACAACTAGAGCCAGGGCTTTTTCGGCTGTGGCTCCAATCTAGTGGAACGCTCTGTCACAAGAGACTAGGGCCCTGTGGGACTTGACATCTTTCCGCAGGGCCTGCAAGACAGAGCTGTTCCGCCAGGCCTTTGGTCACTTTGGTCAGGGCACAGCCTGACCCCCTCCTTTGGCAATCTTCACAGAACTTTAGCCTAATGGTTACCATCAATGTGAGTTGAATTAATTTTATAATGAAATGATTTTAGAATGTTGTACTATTTTATTGTTGTTAGCTGCCCTGAGCCCGGCTTCGGCTGGGGAGGGCGGGATATAAATAAAATAATAATAATAATAATAATAATTATTATTATTATTATTATTATTATTATTATTATTATTATTATTATTATTCAAAAAATGCTCCATTTATGAAGAAGAGCTGCAAAGTAAACCATGAATACATTCTTCCTTCTGCCTAACCAACAATTCTAGAATGTGCTTTGTACTAGTGTGATGCAGTGGTTACGAGTGTCAGGCCAGGACTTGCGAGGCCAGGGTTCAAAAACCTACTCAGCCATGAAGCTCACTGGGAGACTTTAGTCCAGGTACCACCTCTCAACCTACCTCACAGAGTTGTTGTGAGAATAAAATGGGGAGGGAGCAACCGTGTATGCCACCTGCAGTTTCTTGGAGGAAAGGTGGGATATAAATGTAATTCTAAATAAATGAATAAATGCAACACACTTTCAATCACAGAGATAGAATATTCTTAGGAAGCAAAGACCATGCGACAGAATGAGGAGGATGCTTCCAGTGACACAGCTGAGGCCTCATTAAGGGTGGCAGAGTTGGCCACAGATCTGACCTGTGAGGTCAGATTCACCTTGGAAGTTCTTCCATTTGAGTCCCACTGAAATGAACAGCCATTACACAATAGGTTGGTTGTGCTTTTGCACAGCTGTCCATTTCAACGAGGCTTCAACTTTCCCCATGGTCACTCATGGGATTTTAAATTTGTTTTGCTTAGCTCTGGAAACAAAAATGGCATTATTTGGCTTGCTCTCTTCCTGAGGACAGAGGTGTCGTGTACTTTGCTGAATTACTGTTATCAGAACCTTAGGGGGATAAACGTAAGGAGGACGCAAATGTTCCCTTGATTTTGATTGATTTGTTCCACTCTGAAACACTGGATGAATCTCAAGGGGGAAAGAGATGCGAGGAAGCAACTCCCCCAGTTAAGTAATGTTCACCTGGTCACTTTAGGCAGGCAACAGGCTGCTTTAATTTCCATGCTACCTGCAGAGGATGTTTCCACAAACACTTTGTGGTAGAGACACTGCAGGTCACTCCACCACCAGTGTTCTTGGCAGAAGGTGATGCCTGTTTTTACTAGCCTGCAAACCCACACTGGTCCACCTCTGTAGCTGGTATGAAAACAAAGGCTACTAGCCTAGACTGGTAAAAAAATAAAATGTTTTCAGGCTACTATGTTCTTATAAGAGGGTTAAATAACTTTACGGAGGGCAAGGCAATCAACAGCTACTAACCATAGTAGTGGGGTAGGACAGCTGGAAACAAAAATCACATCTGGCAACCCATGAGCCCCTTTGGTTTCAGATAATAGATGGGAAGACAAATCTAAAAAGCCCAGGACACAAATTCTCACGGCCCCCTAGCAGCTATGGTGGCTCATTTACCAGAAATAATGTACTTAATGTGAACTCTAGAAGTGATTCTGACCAAACTAAGCTTCCTAGAGCAAAATATACACCAGAATTAAGTATACACCAGAGTTAACGCTAAATACACGACTACTGGTAAATGAGCCACCATAGCCTCTAGATGGACATGAAAATTTGTGTTCCAGGCTTTTTAGACTCGTCTACCCATGTACTAGGGACACAGGGTTAAACCACAGAGCCTAGGCCTTGCTGATCAGAAGGTTGGCGGTTCGAGTTCCCGCAACAGGGTGAGCTCCTGCCAACCTAGCAGTTAGAAAGCACAGCAGAGTGCAAGTAGATAAATAGGTACCACTCCGGCGGGAAGGTAAATGGCGTTTCCATGCGCTGCTCTGGTTTGCCAGAAGTGGCTTAGTCATGCTGGCCACATGATCCGGAAGCTGTACGCCAGCTCCCTCGGCCAATAAAGCGAGATGAGCACCGCAACCCCAAAGTTGTCCGCAACTGGAACTAATGGTCAGGGGTCCCTTTACCTTTTTACCCATGTACTATCTGTAACCAAAGTAGCACATTGGTTGCCCGATGTGTAATATATTGGCATTCTTTTCAGCTCTCCTGCTCCCCACTATGGTGGCTGTGTCCTACCTCTGATTTCAGAGACAATATGGGTTCCTTGGTGAATCCTAAGTGGTGAGAGAGTGCTGTTGTGCTCATGACCAGCTCGCAGGCTTCTCACAGGCTTGTGAGAGAACAGGATGCTGGACTAGATGGGTCACTAGCCTGATGCAACAGGCTCATTTTATGTCCTTAGGAACTTTTGTGGGCTACAAGCCTGCTGTAAGCCTGAAAAGATATCTTAGAAAAAAGAGATCAGCCATTTTGGATCCAGAAAGAACAAATAACACCATGCGGGGGGGGG
The DNA here is from genome assembly GCF_964188315.1 of Podarcis muralis. Classification (NCBI taxonomy): domain Eukaryota; kingdom Metazoa; phylum Chordata; class Lepidosauria; order Squamata; family Lacertidae; genus Podarcis; species Podarcis muralis. The sequence continues at coordinate 106,600,998 of NC_135655.1, read as the reverse complement.
GGGCACTGAAGAGGAGACAATTTGCTTTTATCTAAAAATGCCTCTAACTGTTCAAGTGGTTTGAACTGAAAGCTTTGACATCTATGAAGAGTTCAGTCACCAGGCTGCAACTTAAACTATATTAACACATATACTGTACCTACATGTCCTGCAGATGCTCAAGGAAAAATATTTCCTTAAGCTACAATCATAAACCCCTAAATTGCTTAGTAACTTTCCCCCATGTTATCTTAGTGTGGTAATTCCAACATTAACATTTCAAGTTTTCCCCTGCCAAATGATATCTATGAAACAATAAGTAAAAATACAGATACAGATAGGTAGCCATGTTGGTCTGCCATAGTCAAAACAAAAAAATTTCCTTCCAGTAGCACCTTAAAGACCAACTAAGTTAGTTCTTGGTATGAGCTTTCATGTGCATGCACACTTCTTCAGATACACACCTTCAGTGTGTTCTTCAGTGTATCTGAAGAAGTGTGCATGCACACGAAAGCTCATACCAAGAACTAACTTAGTTGGTCTTTAAGGTGCTACTGGAAGGAATTTTTTTTGTTTTAAAAATACAGAATTACACATAAAAAGAGTTTTCTGAGCAGGCAATGGGGGTGGGTTCTCTCTTCTCTATTCAACACAAGGGGAACTTATCTGCCAATTACTCCTGCACTGGCAAGAAGGTGTCATGTCAAGGCAGGCTAATAATATAGATCAGTGTCTACTCAAGGAAGTGACTCACCTGGCTTTGAAGCCATGTCCACAGCCAATAGTTGAGTAGGAGCAGAGTTTTATCTCCCAGTAAAAGCATCCCCTCAGTGTTCAGATGACTTCCTGAGGTTGAACACAATGGCTAATGGGGAAACTGTAGGTGACTCACTAAACCTGAGTTACACACATACAAAAAAGGACCAAAGTGGGCAAAGGTGAATTGTTGTGGGGTTTTTTACAAGCGAGTCATCAGATGAGACATCCATGGCACAAAATTATGAGGAAGGCTGCAAAGACTTATTTCACTGCAAATTGCATAAATCATGTGAGGCCACTCACACGTAGAATTATCACAACAGCAGCATGCCTGCTAACTCTACATGCAAACACATTGTTAGTGTGTTTAGTGCATGGAACACTAATGTGGACAAGGGCTTTGCTGTTCTAAGCTTAATTTTTCAAAATAAATAAATAAATGACACAACAATGTTTCAGCATCTAAAAAGACACCACAGCCCAGTACTATCCATTGTGTTCTTAAAATTGCAAGTTTGTATTTATTTATTTAAGAGATGTACAGCCTGCTTACTAAGAGACATTCTTCACAAAGTGGCACACGGTTGTGACCAACTCAGAGTAGTCCCGTTTAAATGAATGAATCAATCTAAGTTAGTCATGTCTAGTAACTTCAGCAGGGCTGCTCCGAGCAGGCCTAGCACTGGATACCACTCTTACAAAATAAACATTTAAAAATGTAACCAATGCAATGTACAGTCGTACCTTGGTTGCCGAACGCCTTGGAACTTGTACGTTTTGGCTCCCGAGCAATCGAAAACCAGAAGTGAGTGTTCCGGTTTGCAAACAATTTTTGGAAGCCAAACATCCAGGGCAGCTTCCGCGACTTCCGATTGGCTGCAGGACGCTCCTTCAGCCAATCAGAAGCCGCGTCTTGGTTTTCGAACGGGCTCCCGGAATGCATTCTGTTCAAGAACCAAGGTACGACTGTAATTTAATACCATTTAAAACATCCTCTGCTAAAAGCTAGCAAAGGAGCTCCACATTGTCCAGCATAACATAAGCATACCAAAAAAAGACAATAACAATTTCTACAGCTTAATTTACAACTAGCCACCAAATGCCATGACAACAAGGTGGGTCTTCAAGGCCCAATCTCATGTCGCTGAAATCCACCGTGAAATCTGTTCCATGTATCTGACGGTCTACTTGTCTTTATAGGTGTGCACCTAAGTAGGCCCTCTGGAGTGAATCTTAAGGCACAGGTAAGTTGATACAGGTGTCACCCAGTTCTTTTAAGTAATCCAGTCCCAAAAGATTCATTGTTTTAAAAGTCATCACCAGCACCTTAAATTAAGCTGGCAATGCACTGGATATGTACCAAAACCACCTGAAGTATAGGTTATATAAATCTAAAATCCAACACACCAAGACAACATATCTTCATCTCATTGACAAAACTTACCTAAGCTTTTCAGCAGACACTCCACATAAATTCACAGCCTAAAATGGTCTAGTCAGATCATTCAGAATCCATCAGAAGTGTTGAATGATGACTCTCAGAACTGACCATATAATAGCCAGAATGAGAGGATGGTGCCCATGTTAGTCATTTCACTCTTAGCTGGGAATACAAACACATCAAGACTACTGCACTCCCACAGTCCTATATAAAATAGCGTGTGCCAGGAATACGGATGAAGCACCATAGAAAATGCTTTAAAATATTATTGGGGCTAGGGGTATTATCAGCCAGTAGGCACATCAACCTATACAACTTGATATACAGCATAATCAGGAGTTACTTGTGTATAAATATTGCAGTGCCATTTCCAACTTTTCACTTCAGCTAAAAATACATCCTTGTGGCCAAGAGTGTTTATACTCTAGTGCTGCAGCCCCTCATAAAGGCTGGCATCTGTCTGAATTGTAACTTTTCTTTTCATGAGCAGAAAGAGGAACAACAGTTCAGTCACCATACATGATTATTCCCAAGGTTGGTCTGGTTGGTCTTACCATGAAGTGACATGAAGACGTGGAATTTTGGCAGTAGATTCCAGAGGGGGCACCATTTTCCTGCCTCCAATCTTCATCTCTGTGCTCGATTAAAAACTGCATGGGAGGAGGGGTGTCATTTTAACATTTTTGCCTTATTTGCTCAAAATAAATCAGAGGGAAGCATTGTCAAGTCCACAGATGATGGTGCATAGTATGAGTTCAACAAAGAACAAGACTAGAGGTAAACAAATGGTGGATTTTGCTTAAGTGATTATTCTGGCTTTGACAAAACAATTGACAAAATGACGCCAATTCATAGTTATCAGCTTTCTGAATGTTACCTGCAGTAACAAGACACAAAACCTGCTGCTTCTGTTTCAGTGGATAATAGTAGAGAACACATACAGGCTGTATTCATACATAACACTAAGCCATAATTTAGTGTTACAAAGATATAATAATAATAAAAAACAAAAAAATGTTTATTTATTCATGCATGCATGCATGCATACATACATACATACATACTCCACCCATCCCAGCCACTCTGGGTGGCTTCCAACAAAATATTAAAAATACGCTAAAACATTAAAAACTTCTTTAAACAGGGCTGCCTTCAGATGTCTTCTAAAAGTCAGATAGCTGTTTATTTCCTTGACATCTGGTGGGAGGGCATTCCACAGGGCAGGCACCACTACCGAGAAGGCCCTCTGCCTGTTTCCCTGTAACCTCACTTCTCGCAGTGAGGGGACCACCAGAAGGCCCTCAGAGCTGGACCTCAGTGTCCAGGCTGAGTGATGGGGGTGGAGACACTCCTTCAGGTATACTGGGCCGAGGCTGTTTAGGGCTTTAAAGGTCAGGTTATGTGTCCCCCTTCCCCTCTCTTGTTCCAGGTATGGCTACGAAGAAAAGATTGTAAACTTCTGCTTCCATGTTAGATTAACCACAATTTACTGTTATGCCTAAACCCTAAACTATGGTTATGAATTGTTGAAACAAGATAGCATCACAAATTGTGGTTTGAACTACTGTTTGAACTACAAGGATTAGCCAAAGTCTGCCCAGACATGAAAGTCACAAGGCATGATCAATCTAAAACAAAAGAAAAACACTCCAAACACCTCCTTGAAGGTGTACCAAAGAGGAAAGAAGCAGCATGAGAGCTCACTGCAGCTCATAACACTAAAACATGGTTTAATGCAGCCCTCCAGCCCTTCAAATATTGCTGGACTACAGCTCTCATTCTCCATGACCTCTGGTTATGCTAGCTGTGGTTGATGGGAGTTGGAGTCCAATGACATATGGAGGGTCACAGCTTCCCTACCTGAATTAATGTTATGTATGAATGCAGCCATTATGTGGTACTGAACACTGAATTAAAATCTCAGCTTTAATATGAAAAACAGTCTAAGCACAAGACCAACCCAACAAGATGATGGTGCATTGTCAGGGATTTGTGTACTCATTGGTGAAATAATGGAAGAATTGCATTGAGGCAAAGAGAAGAAAAGATGAATTCATATATATATATATATATATATATATATATATATATATATATATATGAATTCATCTTTTCTTCTCTTTGCCTCAATGCAATTCTTCCATTATTTCACCAATGAGTACACAAATCCCTGACAATGCACCATCATCTTGTTGGGTTGGTCTTGTGCTTCTTTCCATATCGTGGTAATACAACAAACTCTACACTTTACTCTACAAAATTATACTGATATTTCCACAGCAAACACATAAAAGGAGGGTGTCCCATCAGCATCCTTATGTACACATCTATAAGCATCAGTGAGCCCAATCAGGGTTTTGAAGCTCATGGGGTTATGTATTTTTGCACAGTAGCCCAGCCCACGAGCGCTGAGAAATTCCAGGGGTTCGAGACACTTACCTAGGATTTGTACTTCCTTTTGGAATGAGGCACAGTGGAGACTGCAGTGTCTTTATAATATAAGGTTTATTTACACATATATACAACCTGAGCCTGTGATGGGGGGTTCACAGCATTAACACCCCAATAGAGTCTTGTCCCCCCCCCCCCATAGCCACAGCCTTGGATTCAAACAGAAATCAATCACTGCTCAGACTCTCTCTCCAGCTTTTCTTTTGGCCCACATCACAGCAACTCAACTCTAAACTCTGGCGTAACTAACCATGAGCTAGGGGACGGCCACCACCTCTTTGCCATCTCGCACAGAGCCCCTTTCCTTTGTTTCCCTTAATGGCCCATCACCCAGGCTATCACCTCAGTGAAGGAAGCTAGCCTGACTTATATTGTAACACTTGCTGGATGGAGGTGTTAAAAGGATCTTGAATACAGCCTCCTTCCTCCCCCCAAAAAACTTATAACACTGTGTGTGTGCGCATGTGTGCACACGCGTGTGTGCGCACACATACACACACACACACAAACGGTAAAGATCAGGACGACATGGGGTTGGGGGGCCAACTCCCATCTCTTGTGGGGCTCAATTAGTGCCAGCGCCTTCTGTCAGGAGTTTGGGTGTAACCTTCAACGCCTCCCTTTCTATGGAGGTGCAGGTTGCAATTGCGGCGAAGGCGGCATTTTTCCACTTCCACTGTGCTAAGCAGCTGGTCCCTTACCTTTCTCACCCTGATCTCGCCACAGTGATCCATGTGATGGTCACCTCTGTTTGCAGCTGCAACCACAAGCAGAGGATCTCAGCGCCTGCAACAAACCGCTAAGTACAGTGCATGTACGGCGTCGCATGCATGCGCTGTACATAGCAGCGACGTACATGCGTTGTATAGCGGTTTGCCGCCAGCGCCGCTCCAGTGCTATACGGATGGTGCCGGGATCCTCTGCTCGCAGCTGCAGCCGCGAATGGAGGATTCTCTATTCGTGGCTATAGCGGCGCCAGAAGGATCCCGGCACCATCCGTATGGCGTTAGAGTGGCTCAGGCAGCAAACTGCTATACAGTGGTACCTCGGGTTACATACGCTTCAGGTTACAGACTCCATTCACCCAGAAATAGTGCTTCAGGTTAAGAACTTTGCTTCAGGATGAGAACAGAAATTGTGCTCCGGCGGTGCAGCAGCAGGAGGAGGCCCCATTAGCTAAAGTGGTGCTTCAGGTTAAGAACAGTTTCAGGTTAAGTATGGACCTTCGGAACGAATTAAGTACTTAACCCAAGGTACCACTGTACAGAGCATGTGCGGTGTCACTATGTATGGTGCATACGTCGTACGTAGCAACGCAGCACATGCGCCCTATGTTGTGACGTCCGCCCCGGGTGTCACGACGCCTTCCTTCGCCCCTGGCTTAATCAGAACCAAAGATTCATAGGAATATAGGAAGGCACATAGTATCAGGTCAGACTAACTATCTAGCCCAGTGCTTTCTATCTAAATGGCAGAGGGTCTCCTGTGTCTCTGGCAGAGGTCTCTCCCCTCATCTTCTACCTGATTCTTTTCACCGGAAGCATCAGAGTTCGAACTTGGCACCTTCATCACACAGAGCATGTGCTTCACCTGCCAAGTCCATTTCCTCCACTCGGGAGCGTTATGACTGCACCAGCCTTCCAAGTCTAAAATCTGTTTCTGCAATTCTCAGAATGTGCAGAAACAGAGATTTCTGTTCTATTCTAAACTCTCAGCTTGATGTCACATTTCTAAACAACTGAATTTTTTATTTTATTTTAAGCAATCAGCATTCAGAGATATGGGAAGGGCATTTTACAAAAAGGTACTTTGCAGCCCCTGGAAGCATGTTGGCATTGACTCAGACAATGGAGGCTTATATATCCCCCAAAAGAAGTCAAGAGAAGCTTGTTGGCTAGGAGTGAAATAAACAGCCCCCAGAATTTTCAGCCAGAGTTATTGACAAATCTTTTAGTGAGCCAGAGGGGAACTTTGCAGTTCTCAAAAGAACAACCTGGGCTGGCCATCCACTGCAGTGCCAATGTATAGGGTACAGGGTGTGGGTGGGTGTGGATGTATTACGATCACATGAAATGGACACACATAGGAAGTGTCTCCCACTAGGCAGAAGCATTGCTGCAACTGCACTTATTTGAAAACATGGGTCTCTTGAGAGACCTTGCAGCATCTTCTGTGACCCATTAGGCAGCCAACAACAGGGCTATTGAGCTGAAGGTATTTCTCTCAGGAGGATTTCATGCAGACAAAAACACACACACGTCACAGCAACTGAGAAAATTTCTAGAACTGAGACACCTTCTGCACACAAGCAAATGCTCTGCTGCTGAGTTATGACTCTTCCCCTAGACTATGACTATATTATAATTATATATTATTTATTACGGTCGGAGACCAGCATATAAAACACACTTGGGGGTACAATCCCAGAAGGAAGGCAAACATTTAAAACAATGTACAACAATAAATTTAAAATTTATTAATGTGATAAGCATATAGACACTTAAAACTTTAAGATAAGCTACCACAGAGAGATTTATATTATATTATATTTGTCAGGGCCACCCAAGGTCCCAGCTCACAAGAGACCAACGCCAAGTCCAGCTTATGTACAAAAGCTTTTATTGAAGAACATTGTTAGCTCCACATCCGAGGCGTGTGACCCCACGTCTGTTAGGCTTAGACCGCTGAAGTCCCTTCTGAATCAGTCCCGCCTCTACACCAGTTTAAGAGGCTTGCGCTGGACCACCTCTTCCTCTCCTTCCTTTTCCGCAGGGTCTTTCTGCCCCCCTGGGTTCCCTCCCTCCGGGATTCCCCAGAGGCTGAATCCTCTGATGCCTGCTCCCCCCTCCTCCGTGCTTTGGGACCAGGCTCCTCCTCCGGGCTCTCCTCACTTCCGCGCGCCTCCACATTTGAACTTGGCGCGCGTACGCTGCTTCTGACCTTCCTTTTGACAGTTACTCTGCTCTCGGTACTACTCTCCGCCCCTTCCGGCAGGACGTCTTGCCCCGATCTCCTTCCCCTCTCTGCTTCCTGCTCTGCTCCGTCTGACACACTGGGAACTCCACCCCCTTCACTCCGTTCCGGCGGAGAAGCCGGTCCCGATCTCCAACTCCCACTGGGGGTTCCCCTGCTGCTGCCCTGCTCCTGACTACTCCCCCCTGTGGCTCCCCTTGGCCTGACCAGGGGCGCTCCCTTTTGGGAATCCTCCGATTCACTGGAGAGACTCATGGAACCCCTCGACTCATTGTCATCTTCTTCCTCGTCGCCCTGGGATCCTTCCCCCTCGCTCTCAGTCTCCTCCCTCATCTGCGTCTCTCTCCCTGAACCCCTGACAATATTATATTATATTATAATTATTATATTATATTATATTATATTATATTATATTATATTATATTGCTGCTGTTATTTCATTTATGAATCTCTTCCCATTAGGCATCTCAAAGAAATTTGCAACGTAACAACATATATAGAACAGTTACATGTATAAAAACTGTTCAAACAATTTAACAATTTTAATATATGTAACTTTTACATATTTATATACGATACCTGCTGTTCGTATAACAATCTCTGTAAGTCTGCTTCCTGTCTAAACAACATATGGGTACAAAATTATAAATATTTAAAAAAGAGTTTAAAACAACAGCCTATACATAAAATCTATTCAATTTAATTTCAAATACTATTTTTAATGTGTTTTAAAAATAAAGAATAAAAAAGATTACTTCCAAGGACTTCTTTTTTGAATTCTGATAAACCATAATAGCTCCAATATTGAATAAATTTATACCAGAAATCTAACCAGCAGTATGTGCAGGCACACACACACACACACACACACACACACACAGAGTTTTATATTTCCAGAACTTCGTATTTTATACTCCCTGACCAGGCAAATATGGAAGATTGGGCTCCTAGTATCTATTTAGCAGTGTCTGACCAATCCTGAGGCATCACCTTGCACCTCTCTACACTCTTCTGGGCCTGAAGAGTTCAGAGGCCTGAGTACATGTACTCTATGATATTTTACTACCGTAAGTCCCACTCTCCTCCAGCACCATAATTCAAAAGCATCAATTCTTCGGCGATCAGCCTTCTTTATGGTCCAGCTCTCACTTCCATACATCACTACTGGGGACTTCCATACATCACTACTGGGGAAATTGTAGCTTTAACTTGATGCTTTTGAATTATGGTGCTGGAGGAGACTCTTGAGAGTCCCATGGACTGCAAGAAGATCAAACCTATCCATTCTTAAGGAAATCAGCCCTGAGTGCTCACTGGAAGGACAGATCCTGAAGCTGAGGCTCCAATACTTTGGCCACCTCACAAGAAGAGAAGACTCCCTGGAAAAGACCCTGATGCTGGGAAAGATGGAGGGCACAAGGAGAAGGGGACGACAGAGGACGAGATGGTTGGATAGTGTTCTTGAAGCTACCAGAATGAGTCTGACCAAACTGTGGGAGGCCGTGGAAGACAGAAGTGCCTGGCGTTCTCTGGTCCATGGGGTCACGAAGAGTCAGACACGACTAAACGACTAAACAGCAACAACAACAAAGTCCCACTCTCAGTCCCTGAAAGATCCCTCTATCTTCCCAAAGTGGGGACACCAGAGCAAGGCGCCACGTTTGCACAGCCTCCCTCACCCATGTGTAGAACCTTCACTTCACACAATCTTAAAAGCACTGGTGGATCAGAGCAGTGGCCTTATCTAGTCCAGCATCCTCTTCTCACAGTGACCAACCGGGGAAACCTACAAGCAAAACCTGAGCACAACAGCTACTGCTGCAGTTCCCAGCAAGTTGGCATTCATCCTGCCTCCGGTCTTCCAATCCACTGGTGCCAGCCTTCTCCGATAGCTTTTCTCCACACCACTGAACCTTGCAGTTCAGAGTTGCAAAGCTCTGCACTCTCTCTCCCTTTGTCAAGCCCTCCTCCAGATCTGAGGCAGTGAAGTCAGCTTCTTGGCGTTGCTAAGCTGCTGCCTTCACCTGCTATTTCTCCTCAGAAAGGCAGTTTTCTTGCTCTTCAGCTGAACTTCTGTGAGCCTGAGCTGGGGACATTTTCCCCGCCTTGTGCCACCTTAGGAGTTTGAGCTGCTTCCGCAAAGGAAGGCAAACATGGCCTTGCACTGCACTGTTGAAGCTTGGAGGCAGGGGAGAAATCTGCCTTTAGCAGCAGCCTCTGCATAAATTTCAGTGTTGCACAGGCTCCAAATGCAGATTTCTAAAGCCACTCTTGCCTGCCTGTTGTGAAGATTCTCTAAGCTGGGAAGATCTGAGAATTCTTTGCTGAGTGGATCTTGAACTTGGGTTCGTGTAATAATGCAACAGCAATAATTCATCTTAGAAAGGGCAGAAGAGCCGTTAGAAAGTAAAAGGCCTTGCCTCTGAGTCCAAAGATGCCAGATAAAAAACTGCAAACCGCCACTTCATTCATATTTAATTCCTATACAGTGGTGCCCCGCAAGACGAATGCCTCGCAAGACGGAAAACCCGCTAGACGAAAGGGTTTTCTGTTTCGGAGGTGCTTCGCAAGACAAATTTCCTATGGGCTTGCTTCGCAAGACGAAAATGTCTTGCGAGTTCCTGCAGGTTTTTTTTCCTTCTTCCCCCCTTTTCCCCAAGCCGCTAAGCCGCTTATCAGCTGATCCGCTAAGCCCGCTAAGCCGCTAATAGCGCTAATCCGCTAAACCACTAATGGGCTTGCTTCGCAAGATGAAAAAACCGCAAGACGAAGAGACTCGCGGAACGGATTCTTTTCGTCTTGCGAGGCACCACTGTATTTATATACCACTTAATTTCAGAGCAGTCTCCAAGTGATTTACAATAGATAGCAGGGCCGGCCCACACATGAGGCAAGGTGAGATGACTGCCTCAGGTGGCACAATCCACAGGGGCAGTGGATCCCAATTTAGATTTTTATTCCCCTTTTGTTCCTGCTGACAATCTTTGCTCCCTGCTTCTTCACTGGGCGGGTGGGTGCCATTTTGTGCTTTGCCTCAAGTGCCAAAATGGCTTTGGCAGACCTAGATAGATAGATGCATGTGTTTGTGTGTGCGCACGCAGAAAGCACAGACATGCATGCAACTCATTCTGGCTACAATCCTAAACACACTTTCTAGGGAGGGAGGAAGCCCCATTGAACACAGTGGGACTTGCTTCTGAGTAAGTGTATGCAAGAAAACACTGTTGATGTTGTAAGCATACAGTCATGTGCTACTGGGGAAGCTGCGTGAATCATCTTGGAAGACTGGATGGCAGGTGACAAATGCCAGTCAAAATGAGAGCTCGATTAAAGAGGCAGAGAGAGGTTTTGTCCCAGCAGCGCGCATCAGATGTATGCAGGGCAGACAAAGTGGCTGCAAAGAAGTCGAGAAGGTTGGGGACAGCAAAAAAAAACCCCCAAAACAACTGGGTGCCCAATGCAGCACAAAAATCCCTTAACAGCACAATTTCCTATGTGTATTGACTTGGGAGTCCTACTGAGCTCAATAGGAAGATGAACAGTGTATGGATTATCTCAGAAATGAACACACAAAACAACGGATTTTAAAAGATGGAACAGGGACAAAAGGCAATTCATTATCTTTAAAAGCATGACGAACAATTCACGGCGAACAGCTTCAAAATTCAAATATTGTATAAATAATGCTCCTGAGGAAAAACTACTGTACACTGGAATCTGAACAGCAGAAATAAAGCCAGTTGCTCAGCTGGAATCACAGGCTTGATACACTTGAGAGACAGTGTGGTGCAGTGGTTGGAGTGTTGGACTAGGAGCTGGGAGACCAGGGCTCAAATCCCCACAATGTCACTAAGTTCACTGGGGGACCTGGAATCAGTCATGGCCTCTCAGCCTAGCCTACCTCACAGAGTTGCTGTGTGGGGGGGGTTAAAATGAGGAGAGAGAAAAACATGTAGGCCACCTTAAGCTCCTTGGAGAAAAAATAGATTTTTTTAAAATTGTGAAGTTAATGTGATCAAAATCAAGCCCAATTAGCATTTTTCAAAGTGGGATGTGGAGACCTATAAAGCACAGTGAGGCTACAATCCTTAGAACACTTAACTAGGTAAAGGTAAAAAAAGTAAAGGACCCCTGGACAGTTAAGTCCAGTCAACGGCAACTATTGGGTGAAGTGCTCATCTCGTTTTCAGGCCGAGGGAGCTGGCATTTGTCCACAGACAGTTTCCAGGGTCATGTACCCAGCATGACTAAACCGCTTCTGGTGCACAGAGGACTATGATGGAAACCAGAGCACATGGAAACAGCATTTACCTTCCCACCACAGTGGTACCTATTTATCTACTTGCACTGGCGTGCTTTCGAACTGATAGGCTGGCCAGTTCCTGGCCAGTTCCTGATGAGGGTTGCACTCCAACAACACAGATGTCTTGTACTTGGTGTCCACACACAAAAAGGGGTGCTTGAGGTGCTCAACCAATTCGTCAACTAACCCAGGGTTCTAGAACTGTTTTGCAGCCCACCAATGGTCCATCCGCAAGCTTCATTCAGGTGTGCCGGTGTTCTCACTTACTGTATTGCAATTTGAAGGAGTTCTATCACATTCAAATTGCAATACAGTAAGATACAAGGTAAGAAAGATGCATTAAAAAATAGGATTAAAAATAATGCAGCATCTAGCACGTTGCATTGCAATTGCTGCAACAGGCAAAAAAATCATGATGTGGTCTGCCAGGAACCTCAAAAATCCACCCCCTTCTTTCGTTTTTTGATATATATATATATATATTACATGCGAAAGGTTATAACAGTACCAGATACATAACCATATATAGAGATTTCTCTGAATCTCCCAACTTCCCACGCTCCCCTCCATGGGTCCTATTGTCAACATCTTCAACTGCATATTAAACAACATGTGGAGGAACCTCAGAAATCTATGGCGGGGTGGAGTTTCGGAACTACTGAACTAAAACTTTACAGTGCAACCCTAACAATATCCACTCAGAAGTAAGTCTTATTGAATTCCATGGAGCTTACTCCCAGCTAAGTGGAGTTAGGACTCCAGCCTTCCTGTTAATTAACTCGGCAATTTTATATACAATATGTGAAATTCCCTCAAACAGGAAAAAAAAAAAAAACCATGAAAACAGGAAGAGAGAGGAAGTATACTGTTGAGCGGAACAACCTGAGCTCCAAAAGTGTTCCTAACGTCGTACAGTCTAGTACTACCATATGGCACTTTTGTTCACATTGAAATGTACTTGAGGCAGAACTAATGAATCCATCGTTTTATTGGCAGAGACACCAAGCCTATTAATAAAGGCCTCCATCAGAATAGGTTTGCAGAGCAATTCCCAAAAGATGGTTAAGGCTTGACAGACGGCTGTGGGAGGCTTGTCGGTGAATTGTCAGGGACTGCCAGCAGTGCGCCTGGGGAACAGCGCTGAAAAAGAAACTTTGGAACAGTCTCTTCCAGGTCATAAGGGGCAGTTAACAAGTGATGGTTGCTAAACAAAGGCAACAATTCCCCGTGTGTGAGAGTGATTCTTTAGAAAGGTTTCAGACAATATCTGATCTACAAATGTCTACATGAGTAGCCACTGCCATCATCACAATGGAAGGGGGGAGGAAGTCAGGGGTACAATTAGCGCAGCATCTTGGATTGACACAAAATATATTTAAATTAGTGTTTCTGAAATAGATTATGTCTTAGCTGGTTGAAGGTTTCTAATCTTCTTTACTATGGAAACATATGTAAAGAATCCCTTGGAAAATAACAAATTCATGTTAGCAAGAAAGGTAAATGTGTGTTAATGAGATATGTTTGGTTATGTTGGGTGAGAGTCAACCAGTGTTAGAAACTCAGGTATATAAGCCAGGTGCCAAACAGCTCCTGAAACCAGGGTTATAGTCGCCAAAACAGAATGCCTGGTTGCCATTTTTCAGCCAGGCGGCTCCAAAGTCAGATTTTTCAATATGACTTTTTGGTTCCTGAAATTCTTTCTGATTGTACAGATAAAATGTAACAGAATTCTACAGGATATTTTGCTAGTGTGTGAAAACAGTCAAGATCCAAGGATCCCCAGGCATGCACCTCCAGATGGTGGAGATAACAGACTCCATTCTGGTGTCTAGGTATCTTCACTCTGTCACAACTGGCCAATGGCCAAGTGCAATATGCGACTGGTGAATTTTGAATGCTGAACCTGCAAAAGGACTTCTGCTTGAACAACAGAGTTCCCCCCCATGCCCCCACCCAATTTGTTCAGTAGGGGTGAGAACCCCTGAAAGAGTGGAGGGTGAGAAAGAGGGGGTGGTTATGTCTGGGAAGCTAAAACGCTTGCCCCAAAGGAATAAACACCTTAGCATGACACTGAATTCCTCCCTTCATTATTACTAGCATTATTTATTCCATTTGTGAGTTGCATGACATGTAGAAAGTCTTCAAAATTTAAAAATGTAAGGAATGGCATGGAATTAGAAGAGAGAACAATGCATTACATCATGCTAAGCTTATTTACTTGGAAATAAGTACCATTGTAATGAGGAACAGTTGAGGAAGTTAGCTATGTCTATGAAGACTGATATGACAGTCATCTTCAACTATCTGAAGGACTATCACATGAGAAGATGGAGCAAGCTTGTTTTCTGCTGCTCCAGAGAGCAGGACCCAAACCAATGGATTTAAATGACAAGAAAAGAGTAAAAGAGTTTCCAACTAAACATTAGGAAGAACTTTCAGAAGGTAACAGCTGCTTGATACTAGAATGGACCACCTGGGAAGGTGTAGGGCTCACCTTCGTTGGAGGTTTTTAAGCAGAGGTTGGACGGCCATCTGTCAGGGATTTGCTAGCTATGATTCCTGTATTGGGGCAGGGGGGAGTTGAACCTGTGAGTACTTTTTACTTCATCGTAAATGTGTATTTGGATTAGAATGCTTTGAACATGAACTAGCATCTCTCCAAAGTACCTCCCCCTCTCCAGCCTTCTGTTTTGCTCTGCAACAGGTTAATCCTGTTACTCATTGTGAGAAACATATTTTTCATTATAGAGAGTGGTACATTATGTGAGAAAGGTCACTCTAGCTATATTTTCAAGTAATGCAATGGCATCACCAAGCCATCTAAGAAGCAAGCTGTGGGGGAAAATAAATGTATTCTGTTCTTACTGTGTTGATCTTTCGGAAATCACTTTGCATGACATGTGGGAAAGCTTCATCATCGTGATCCTTATATTTGCTCTGCTCCGTGGAAGAGAGGAGGTAAACCTTGTTCAAATCCACCATCTCTCTGCTATATATAAACTGGGAACAGACAGCTTCTCAACGCAAGACTTGCCAACGACCACTTAAATAATGAGTAGCTAGCTACAAGGAGTTGCAGAAGGAAAGATGGATAGATATGGGTTCCTAATCACTTAGTGACAACACTATGAGCATATCATCATGACAGATTTAAACAATAATTCCTTCTCCCCAAGAAAATCTGGATGCTGCTTTTTCTTAAGCAGAGGGGATGGGGATTTCATATACAGAGTGCGTGGCACCTTCGCCAGTTCCCATTATTCTTTGGGAGAAGCCATGGCAGTTAAATTGGTATGCAACCATTATAAATTTGGATGTGCCCACACATAAAAAGAAAGGTGGGTGTATTGACATAAGCACATGTTCCCCCACTGCCACCAGAAGGCCACTGAGAAGGGTTTACGTGTCCTGGCTCCAACACAAGGAGACCCACTCTCTTACTTATATAAGGAAGAGATGTTTATTCAGGCAAGTAACACTGCAGCCTTGGCAGCAGATGCCGGGCTCAGGAATCACAGTTCCGGAGTTTGAGAGCAGGGCAAGAACACGACAAAGATGTCCCAACAAGTATCCCTGCCCTTCCCATCAGCTTTCAAAGATGACGCAAGGTGTGCTCAGTTGCAAGACGCTCTTGCCTTATGGCAGTGGTAGGCAACCTAAGGCCCGTGGGCTGGATCTGGCCCAATCGCCTTCTAAATCCGGCCCACGGACAGTCCAGGAATCAGCGTGTTTTTACATGAGTAGAATGTGTCCTTTTATTTAAAATGCCTCTCTGGGTCATTTGTGGGGCATAGGAATTTGTTCATTCCCCCCCCCCCATATATATATATATATGTCTGTGTGTGTGTGTGTGTGTGTGTGTGTGTGTGTGTGTGTGTGTATAAGTATATATATGTGTGTGTGTATGTATATATGTATATATATATATGTATAATCCGGCCCACCACATGGTCCGAGGGACGGTGGACCGGCCCCCTGCTGAAAAAGGTTACTGACCCCTGCCTTATGGGAACGTCTAGATTGCAGACACATAGAGGCAGATGCAAAAGTTGCATCTAGTTTGAGTATACCTGCCAGTTGAGGCACATGCCTCAGCTGATCAAAGCCCTCTCCAGCCTCCACTGAGGCTCTCTGTTCCACAGGAAGTCTGGAGGGGGGAGCTGGCACCCCTGCTCCCCCTTCCGCAACAGCTGAAGTCAGGGTGCAAAGGGGAGGTTCCCCCCTCCTCCAAACTATGCTCCCACCGTTCAGCCCGCTCCTCTGCTTCTTCTTCCTCCGCCTCCTGAGTCAGAGCTTGCCAACCCAAGACTGATCCTGACCACGCTGCGGAACTCATGATGTCATGCTCCAGGCCAAGCTTGCAACTGCTGCATTGCAAAAGAGGCAGGGGGAAAGAGCCGCAGCTGTGGGGGAGCTTCAAGATGACATATGAGTCAATTCTATCCAGCTTTAACAGGAGCCAAATTAGAAAACCGTTGTGGGAATGAGCGCTTTGGGAATAACATCTTCATGGGTGACAGAATTGCTGCCTACTATGCATTTCCAAATTCTTAATTTAGCTACCAAACATTTTCCAGAGTGATGCAGTAGTCAGTGAATGTCTTGAAACTGAAATTATAGGCCATGGAGTGTGCATACCAATTATAGTGCCAAATGGGTTAGCAAGGCTGGGAAGACGGTGATAAAGGAAGTTCCCCATTTGCATTTACTCAACAAATGCCTGATTATTCAATAAGTGACAAGTACAAAATATGGTAAGACTTTACAAGCAGGCATGTAAATAGCTAGCTGGACAATCACCTGTGATGAATGAGAATCTCTTCTGGGCAGGCAAGCACTGGTCTTTAGGTTCTTAAGATGCTACAAACAGAAGCAGTGTGGTGTAATGATCAGTATTTAACTATGGCCTGGGAGACCTGGGTTCAAAATCCTTGCTCAGACATCAATAATAATAATAATAATTTATTATTTGTACCCCGCCCATCTGGCTGGGTTTCCCCAGCCACTCTGGGCGGCTTCCACAAAGACCAAAAATACACTAATATGACATACATTAAAAACTTCCCTGAACAGGGCTGCCTTAAGATGTCTTCTGAATGTCAGGTAGTTGTTTTTCTCTTTGACATCTGGTGGGAGGGCGTTCCACAGGGCGGGTGCCACTACCGAGAAGGCCCTCTGCCTGGTTCCCTGTAACTTGGCTTCTCGCAGTGAGGGAACCGCCAGAAGGCCCTCGGCGCAGGACCTCAGTGTCCGGGCAGAACGATGGAGGTGCAGACGCTCCTTCAGGTATACTGGACAGAGTTCTCTGCGTGGCCTTGAGCTAGTCACTTTCTTTCAGCCTCACCAACTTCACAGGGCTGCTGTGAGAATCAAATGAAGAGGGATAGAAGCATGTATGCTACCCTGAGCTCCTCGCAGGAAAGGTGAGATATAAATGTAACAACTAATAAATAATTAACATCAGCATTTGTGGACTAGTAAAAAAAAATGCACTGACTTGCTCAGCTGTCTTGAAGAGAAGCTCATAAAATTATGTAGCATTTATGAATGCACTGAGAAATGTATTTCTTATTGCACAGCAACCACAGCAACATTCCTAGGAGTAGAGGAATATCCCCTTCAAAGACCTCAACACATTGAAAGATTCAGAAGAAGTGTGTTGCAGTAGCAGCCTTGGACCAAGGGTAACCAGAGCTCCTGGCCAATATTGAGCATCCTTCATTGTTAGCTTGACTATATTGTATATGCCAATATTACGCATACCAATAGCAAACTGAGTTATTACCGCTACATAGCCAAACCACTGAGAAACAGCATGGCAGTTACAACATATTGGGGAAACTTCAGGGTCAGATTCTTTTTTAATGAAAACACAAGACACAAAACAAAGGGGTAGAGGAGCTCAAACCAAATCAGAATCACCCATGGTTGGTTGGCATCCAACTGTTGGAAGGTTACAATGCCTGATATGGCTGATGGGAGAGACATGTTTTGTTGCAGCTGGGGCAGATGAAGGTGTCCGGTTGTGCTGCTGCAGATACACCATGGCATCTCTTTTCTCTGTGCTCCTCCCAGCATAAAATGCTACTCCTCCTCCCTTCCTGTTTGGTCTATTCCTTTTGAACAGGTTATACCCCTCAGTTCCTACATTCCAGTCATGACTGGAGAGCCAGTGTGGTGTAGTGGTTAAGAGCGGTAGTCTCGTAATCTGGGGAACCGGGTTCGCGTCTCCGCTCCTCCACATGCAGCTGCTGGGTGACCTTGGGCCGGTCACACTTCTTTGAAGTCTCTCAGCCCCACTCACCTCACAGAGTGTTTGTTATGGGGGAGGAAGGGAAAGGAGAATGTTAGCCGCTTTGAGACTCCTGAAGGGGAGTGAAAGGCGGGATATCAAATCCAAACTCTTCTTCTTCTTCTTCTTCTTCTTCTTCTTCTTCTTCTTCTTCTTCTTCTTCTTCTTCATCCCACCAGGTTTCAATAATGCCTACCAGGTCATATTTGCCACCCTGTATTAAAAGCTCCAATTCGTCTTGCTTGTTTCCAATACTATGTGCATTTGTATAGAGACAACTGAAATCTTGATTTATTCTCTCCAGCTGCTTCCTTCTTGTAGTTTCTTGCTCTTTAGCAGGTTTCTGGAGTACCACCTCAGTTTCCTGTGAATCAATTAAGCTATTATCCCCAGTACAAGGTGTTCTTTTGTTGTCTGTAATGTTTTCTTCCTCCACCTCAATATCTAGCTTAAAGTTCTCCTGATCAGGTTTGTGGAACTCTTCGCAAACAGATTCTTGCCACCCACTGTACAGCCCATCTCTTGCCAGAAGTCCTTCCTCAAGGAAGCAGGGGGCATGATCCAAGAAGTGAAACCCTTCATGATGACATCACCTGTGTATGTTTTTCTTTCTTCCTGGGTCATGATCTTAAACAGGAAGGGGTGATGAAAAGACCACCTGTACCCCAAGGCTCTTCAGCTCCCTGCCCAGAGTCTCACAGTCCTATGCTATACACTGAAGTTTGTGTGTGGCAGTATTATTTGTACCCACATGAATCAGAAGAAAGGGGTAGCAGTCAATGGGTTTTTATAAGACTTGGCAACTTCTCTGTCACATTGTGAATCTTTGCACTTGGAAGACAGCACACCTCCCTGGACATCCTGTTTCCTCCACACTTGAGAAGGAGGGGAAAATAGCTTTATTACAAAGCACAGCAGAATCATGTCTGCTCATTCAAACACACACGCACACAAAGAGAAGATGCAATAAAAACAAGACAAAAACAACCTATCAATTTACAAATTCTATCAAATTGCATGTAACCTTTTATAAAAAGCCAAAGTTCTAACACAAGCATTAGCCAAAAACAATTGCAGTTTAGTTCCCGGTAAAGTTTTAAACTCTGTAAAACAAAAAACAGGGAAAAAATAAATTATATCTCACAATTATTTAACTAAAGTGTCTCAAGAAAAACATGAGAGGTTAAATAACAAAAAGCTTTTGACAGTATTTGTATTACAACTTAGATTTGAACTTTTTTCAGTGTCTTGCTTATAACTTGATATCATTTGTGAATTGATGAGTTTTTTTAACATATTGAATTCAATAGGACTATTCCAGAGTAAACAGCATCAGCTGGGGAACAGCTGAACTGAATGTTCAGAACAATTTGCAAATTTCACATAGTTACACAAACCTACATGAGGAGAACTTGGATCTAAAGTGCTGTTTAAAAATGCAAACTTTGCACTGAAGAGTACAGAACCTGTCATCTGGTATTTATGAATTTAGCTAATTATACACAGTCAGCTATTAAATTTGAATTTGCATTCAGTATTTAGCACCTGATACATGTAAATCACAAGCAAGTTGGCACTGCCATCCAAAGAGCAGCGTGGTTTTCTAAAGTTTATAGATCAAATTAAACGTTTATGAAAAAAACATTACGTTCCAATAGAAATCATACAAGCTGGCAGAATTTGCAGTTGGACTCAAAGCTAACTGGGTTCTTTCAGGTCAGTATAGAGAGGAAGGAAAAATATGAAGCAAAGCAACCAAAACATATTTCAGGTTTGTTTCAAAACACCTTACTCACAGCACTCACTCTACCACCTTGCTGAGAAACTGTACATAAGATATAGCATGATAAGAGCAACTACAGTGGTACCTCAGGTTAAGTACTTAATTCCATTTTTAACCTGAAATTGTTCTTAACCTGAAGCACCACTTTAGCTTATGGGGCCTCCTGCTGCCGCTGCGCTGCCGGAGCACGATTTCTGTTCTCATCCTGAAGCAAAGTTCTTAACCCAAGGTACTATTTCTGGGTTAGCGGAGTCTGTAAACTGAAGCGTATGTAACCTGAAGCATATGTAACCTGAGGTACCACTGTATTGCATTATAATTCTCTAACCCATCAATGGGGAATCTATGACTCTCCAGATCTTGTTTGGGTGCTGCTTCCATAAGCCCCAGCCAGCATGGTCAATAGTCAATGATCAGTGATGATGGGAGTTGTAATCCAAAAATATTTATTTCATTTTATTTTTGAGTTTTTTAATTTCTATACCGCTTTATATTTTTTAATAAAAACCTCAAAGCAGTGTACAGCATATTGAATCAATAAAAGAATAGCCGAGTGATGTTTCTCCGGCCTCATGAGGAGCCTCTTCCGTAGGGCTGGGTGAGTGTGGGCCCCGCCCCCTAGGCCAGGTGGAAAGGGCCTTGCAGGGAGCGGCCTTCACGCCTCACAACAAGATCTGGAGGGTTACAGGTTCCCCATCCCTGCTCAGGTAACTACCCTCTTTTGGTACAAGTGGACTCCCCACTCTCCTCCAGATATGCTCTGGTTCCCTCCAGCTGGTTCCCTCAGTTAAATTTTACAAGAATCACGGCACATGCGTCTCTCCAGGCTCCTTGTAAGACAGCACTCTTTGGCTTTGACCCTGGCCTGTGATAAATTCTGCCTTCCAGATTGACCCTCTACTACTTTTGCATGTTTCTTGCTTCCTAAGCTCTGTGTAAACCAGAGATGGGGGGCTGTGGTCCTCCCAATGTTGCTGGATTACAATTCCCATCATCCCTGACTATTGGCTGTGCTGGCTGGGCCTGATGGGAGATGGAGACCAGGAGCATACAGAAGCCCTCCTGTGGGATCTGCCCCAACAGTCCTGACTCTAGAACCAATCCTAGGACATACATTCATAGCTCCATGTTTGGCTGCATACGGCTCACAGTATTGACAATGGGTGCAGCAGACTGCATACACTCAACTATGTTTAAAAGATGCATTTACTGTGCAATCCTATGCGTGTTTACTCAGAAGTGAATTCTACTGAACAAATAAGCACACAGAAGATTACAATGATCAGTCTTGTCAGAGAGGCTGCTACCGTACAGCTGATATGAAGGAAACACCTAAAAACTCCTCACCAGATAGAAGGAATAGAGACACGTGGGAAGAGTACGTCTGTCAGGGTTGCTTCAAGATCCTAGCTCACAGAGGATCACGCTAGCCAACGGTCATTAAGTAAAAGTCTTTATTGAGTTACAGTTTCCATTCTCAAGCTGCTGCGTGCAACCCTACGTCTAGTAGCTAGATCGGCGAAGCTCCGTCTGAATCTCCGCCCCTCGTACACCAACTTAATATCCTAGCCCTGCTCCACCTTTTCCGCCTGACTGTTCTTCTCTGGGTCCCTCTGCCCCCCTGGGTCTCTTCCTTCCGGGATTCTTCGGACGCTGACCCCCCGGACTCTCCTGTCTCCTTGCGCCGGGCTTTAGGACCCGGCTCTCTTTCCGGGCTGCCTACTGCGCCTCCTTCCTGTGCATTTGAACTTGGCGCGCGCGCCCAACCTTCCACCTTCCGTCTAACCGTTTCTTCTCTCCCAGATGGAGGTGTGGCCACCCCTGACTCGTGCCCTCCCTCCTGCTGTGAGCTGCCAGCGCTTGCCCCCTGGCTCCTTTCCTCTTCCCTGCTCTCTGGCGGTGACGCTGGACCCGATCTCCAACTGCTCTCCTCTGATTCCCCTCTGGCTCTATCTCCCTGGGGTGCCCCCCTAAACTCCCCCCTTGCCTTGGCCACTGGTGCTCCTTTCTGTGAATCCTCCGACTCACTGGAGAGACTCGGAGATCTCGGGTCGTCGTCATCGCTCATCCTTTCTTCTGCCTCCTCCCCTTCGCTCTCTGTTTCCTCCCTTGCCCTTGCCTCTGCTCCTGAACCCCTGACATCCATCCCCCCCTCGAAGCCCCCCACTCCCCCTTCCCCTCCTTCCGGTGCTGGAGCTGGGTGCTGCTGCGTCAAGGAGACGAATGTCGGGTACCGTTCGGTTCCCGTAGCGGGCCTCCCTCCGAAGTCTTCCGGTTCTTCCTCCCTTCTCTCGTCGACGACCGTCACCTCTGCTTCCATCTCTGTGCCGCCGTGCTCGAAACCTGGATCGTCCCCGAAAATGTCCATGTCCGTCTCTCCCTCGCTTCCTCCAGGCGGCGTTGCTCGGCCTGGACCTTCTTGCCACTTCCTGCGCCACTGTTCCTCTGGTTTGTCGTCCCACCAATACGAGGGTTCTGAGGCAGATCCCGAGGGCGACCCCTCCGGGGAACGGACGTCTCGTATCGGGTCCTCGTCAGAGTCGAACCCCCGGAACGAGCTGCCCGAAAGCGTGGGTGTGAAAAGCCAGTCGTCGAAAAAGTCTGCTGGCATCGGTCTATGTGGGAAGAGGGCATGAAACTCGTCTTTGAGCAGAGGTTCGTCCAAGGCGTAGTCCGGCACCCAACTGTTCGCACTGGCCGGGGTGCCCTCCCTGGCGAGAAAGTATTCTACCCCTTCTTCCCCCCATCTGGAATCCAAAATCTCTGTGACTTCGTTGATGCGCTCCTTCTGTGCCACTCCTGCGTGCCCTGTTCTGTCTCTGGCCGGACTCTGCGCCGTTCCGGGTTCCTGAAACCTGTGCGCCAGTGCTCTAGGTTCTTGTGGTCCGTGCAAACCTGCACCGTGTGCTTGGCGCCGATCAGAAAGTGCCTCCACGCCTTGAACGCTGCATGAATGGCCAGCAACTCCCTGTCCCATATGGTGTAGTTCTGCTCGGACTTGCTGAGCTTCCTGGAGTAAAACGCTCCCGGTCGCCACACCCCCTGCGGGTCTTTTTGCAGCAGGACCGCCCCCACGGCTCTGTCCGAGGCGTCAGTCTCCACCCTCATCGGCTTGCTGGGGTTGACATGAAGCAGCTGCTCTTCCGACGCGAAGAGACGCTTGAGTGCCTGAAAGGACTGTTCCGCCTGCTCTGTCCAAATGAACTTCTTTTTCTTGGAGCTAAGCGTGTCAGTGATGGCCGCCGTCTGCATAGCGAAGCCCTTGATAAACTTGCGATAGAAGTTCGCAAAGCCGACAAACCGTTGGACTTCCTTCCGGTTGCGCGGGCTCTTCCAATCCAACACCGCTCGAACCTTGGCGCTGTCCATGGCGAGCCCCTTGTCAGACAGCTTGTAGCCCAGAAAATCCACCTCCGTCACGTCAAATTGGCACTTCTCCAGCTTGGCGTAGAGCCTATGGTGCTTCAGCCTGTTCAGTACTTCCTTGACGTGTTTGTCATGCTCCTGTTGCGACTCCGAAAAGATCAGGATGTCATCTAAGAAACAGACGCACGTCTTGTAGAGAAGTCCCGCCAACACGTGATGCATGAATGCTTGAAAAACGTGGGAGCCATTTTGCAATCCAAAAGGCATAACTCTATATTCGTAGGTCCCCAGTGGCGTGAACATGGCTGTTTTCCACTCGTCTCCCTCCCGCATGCGAATGAGGTTGTACGCACCTCGCAGATCCAATTTGGTGAACACTCTGCCCTTCCGCACCTTTGCGAGGAGGTCGTCAATTCGGGGCATGGGGAAGTCCGACGGCTTAGTCACACTGTTCAAGATCCTGTAATCCACTACGAGCCTCTTTTGGGGCGTATCCCGCTTCTTAACGAAGAACACCGGGCTGCCTCCCACCGCCTTGGACTCTCGGATGAAACCGCGCTCCAAATTATGATCTATGAACTCCTTGAGTTCTTGCAGCTTGTCCTCTGACATGGAATACAGTCTCCCCTTAGGCAGCGCCGCCCCTGGCAGCAGGTCAATCTTGCAGTCATATGGCCTGTGAGGGGGTAGCCTGTCTGCCTCCTTCTCGCAGAAAACTTCCAAAAATTCTGCGTACTTGTGGGGAATCGCTTGCAGCGTGCCTAGCAGTAGCTGTGACTCCTCTTCCTCTCCTTCCTGCCTGGGCACGATGCAGTGTTCAGCACAAAAGGAAGAGCCGAAGGTCAGCTGCCTCTGGTACCAAGCCAGCGTTGGGCTGTGTTTGTCCAGCCAACTCATGCCCAACACAATGGGCGTGTCCGACAATTGAGTGACGTTGAAGCTGATGACTTCTTGGTGATTCCCAAGTCGCATCACCATCGGTGGCGTCTGCTGCACCACTTGCCCTCCTAGCAGCTCCCTGCCATCCACCGTGACCACCTGCAGGGGCAGTGTGGCCGGCAGCAACTGTATAGCATGCTGGTTGACGAAGTCCTGCCCCATAAAGTCCGCATTGCTGCCTGAGTCAATGGTGATTGGCACGTCCATGGTGATGCCATTGGGCAGCTGGAGCGACGCGGTGAGCCTCACCACTGGTTTGGGCGGGAGGGGGTTCACGGGCTGTAAAATCTCTGGGGACTGCATCATTAATACGTCTGGCTGGGCCCCAGTGCCTCTTCCTCCAGCCAGACAGCGTCGTTTCCCTGCTGTGGTTCTCCTTGCTGCGTTGCTGCAGTCGCCATTGCTGAGGCTGCAGTGAGCTTGTGGAGCCTCTGGGGACACTCTTTCGCCATATGCCCTGGCTCCTCACAGACGTAACACTTCCTGTTCCCTCTAGGAGGCTTCGCTTTCACTGCTGCTGGTGCTAGGGCTCTGGTTGCTGACTGAGCCCTGGCACCTCCAACCTCCATCGGTTCAGCTCCTCCCCCTGGCGGAGGCGTGGATTGCGTACGTGCTGCTTCTCTGGGAAAGAAGGAGGAGCCCCTGGCTGGTTCGCGCCCTCCACGCCCTTCGTCCCTGCTCCACGGACGTCCTTCCAGCCGTACCCCCACTGCCAGCGCCCTCTGCACGACCTCCTGGGTGGTCCGGGGTCTCTCCCCCCTCGCAATCTCATCTTTTACAGAGCTGTTTAGTCCCTCCCAGAAAAGGTCTCTTACAGGGGTCGCATCTCTGTCCCATTCTAGGGCACTGGCCAAGGCGAAAAAGCGGGCATGGTACTGCCGTACGCTGGCCTTTCCCTGCTTCAGTCCATGAATCTGTTGCCGAGCAAGATCCACGTCAATGCTTGATAAAAAACACGCATCCATCGCTTTAATAAAGGCATTCGCATTTTGGAGCGCCGGATCGTTATCCCTCCATAAATTGCGCAGCCATGCTCTGGCATCCCCATGCAAATAAGACATGATGAACCCCACTTTCTCTTGCTCATCTCTAAAATCTTTACTCAGCAGTTGCAGTGCACACAGTACGTCTGCTTTAAAATTGGGATACTGTTGCAGGTTCCCATCGAAGTGAGAGACCAGACCGCCTGTGCGTCTCCCCAACCCAATCCCCTCTGGTTTGGGTGTCTGTTGCCCTTGCTTCGTAAGCACTTCCAACCTGACCTGGAGATCCCTGTAGGCGGCAGCTGCGTCCTCCTCTCTCTTCCTGGATGCGAGAGCCTCGGCATTCAGCTGTGACACTGCTTCTCTGAGTTCCGCTATCTGCTGTTCAGCCGTCATGTCGGCTGCCGTTCGTGAGCTCACTAGTAGGCACCTGCTTCTCTCCTCTCCTCGAGGCTGTAGATGCCCACAATTCGAGAGACGGAGCTTACTGTCAGGGTTGCTTCAAGATCCTAGCTCACAGAGGATCACGCTAGCCAACGGTCATTAAGTAAAAGTCTTTATTGAGTTACAGTTTCCATTCTCAAGCTGCTGCGTGCAACCCTACGTCTAGTAGCTAGATCGGCGAAGCTCCGTCTGAATCTCCGCCCCTCGTACACCAACTTAATATCCTAGCCCTGCTCCACCTTTTCCGCCTGACTGTTCTTCTCTGGGTCCCTCTGCCCCCCTGGGTCTCTTCCTTCCGGGATTCTTCGGACGCTGACCCCCCGGACTCTCCTGTCTCCTTGCGCCGGGCTTTAGGACCCGGCTCTCTTTCCGGGCTGCCTACTGCGCCTCCTTCCTGTGCATTTGAACTTGGCGCGCGCGCCCAACCTTCCACCTTCCGTCTAACCGTTTCTTCTCTCCCAGATGGAGGTGTGGCCACCCCTGACTCGTGCCTTCCCTCCTCCTGTGAGCTGCCAGCGCTTGCCCCCTGGCTCCTTTCCTCTTCCCTGCTCTCTGGCGGTGACGCTGGACCCGATCTCCAACTGCTCTCCTCTGATTCCCCTCTGGCTCTATCTCCCTGGGGTGCCCCCCTAAACTCCCCCCTTGCCTTGGCCACTGGTGCTCCTTTCTGTGAATCCTCCGACTCACTGGAGAGACTCGGAGATCTCGGGTCGTCGTCATCGCTCATCCTTTCTTCTGCCTCCTCCCCTTCGCTCTCTGTTTCCTCCCTTGCCCTTGCCTCTGCTCCTGAACCCCTGACAACGTCTATCACACTTCTTATTACTTAACCATTATTGCATGTCACACTAGATATAAAAAAGCAGACACCTTTCAACTTCTCCTTCCCCTATGAATTGGCAGTGCAATGTGTGTGAGGTAGCCAAGAGGATTTGTGATAATGCTTTCAAATTAACAGATGCTGTGGAGTCTGGAATGAATGACAACTGTGGTTGGATGCATTTTCGAGGGAACTGTAATGGAACAGTCTGGTTCCCCCCCCCCCCATACTTTCCTGGTGTGGTTTAGTCCCACGGGGTGTTGCTCTCAATTGTTCCATCTCAGTGTGTATGTTGGAGCAAGTGGAAGGTGGCCTGAGCTGTTCAGCTTAACTACAGGAAAGGAAGGTTGCTATGTGAGTTTGTAATCAGGATAAGCTGTTTATAAACCTACCTGCCTCTTGTGTGAGCAGGACCAGTTGGGACATGGAAGCCCTAGTAAGGACTCTAGTTCCGAGACCCACACAGAAAGAAGAAATGTTATAGCAGCTCGATGAATGCAACATATGGATGGGGATCTACACACCCCAGCAGGATTTTTTTTTTCCAGTCTGTGAGAAACTGGACATAGAAGGAAATGTTTAAAGAAAATAGACTTGCTCAACCATTTGTCCCTGGTTTGCACGACCATTCCACAAACTTTTGCAAATGCCCGTCAGGTCGGCACATCCTTGGCCTAAGAGCTATGGAAATCACATTGACTAATTCCCTACTCTGAGGTGGCATCTCGGCATTATGGTGGTATCATGAAATCATAATCTTGCTTAAACTCCCCTACATGCACATACTTGTGTGTGCATGCATACACAAACTGAAGCTAATTTTCTCTTCCTTTTTCTATTTTGTTTCTTCAAGAAAAGGATCACAAACTGAGAAGACAAAGGCCCGTGTGCACGCACACACGCACACACACACACACACACTCAAATGCATACTATCCAACTTTTGCAGATAAAAAAAAATGGGATGTGCAGACCCAGACCATGATCTTGCCCTGAAAAATGTGTTTCTTTCAAGGCAAGAATGCAGCACTCAAAATGGCTTCTGCAATCTCACATGAAAAAACAGGGGGTTCCATTTTTTCCCATTGGCGAGTATGCAAATGACCATTCTCCATCACCATGAATGCATCAATTTATCGAAACTACTTTACTGTGGTGTAAATGAGATGCTGAAAGCAGTGTGACATTTTACTTAAGTCAACCTTCAGTGTTTCCCAAATTTCTGAGACTTGAGCTATAAACCCCCCACAAAAAATTACATTGCAGGCCAAAAAAACTCAGTAATTTAAGCCTGCAGGGAGAGAACAAGGACTCATACAGAGATGCACTAAGCAGCCTCCAACCAGAGGCTCCTTTGGGTGCTTTTCATCATTTAATGGTCATGATCCATCTCTCATAGCCTATTGTCGTTTCTCTTCTGGCATACTCTCTTCTTAAAAATAAATCCCTGTGTGATGCCTATCTCCTGCTCCTAGCATTGTTTTCTGAAAGTTTTGCTGGCTATGCAAGGAAACTACTGCAGTTAAGACTCTCTGTGCATAGATTAATGCGCTAGAGACTTCTGAACATCCTTCCCAAACTGCAATTTCTGGCAGCATTTCTTCCAGTGCTTCATAAACAACTATTTGCACAATGCTGACAATATTGAGACAGTTAATTAGACCATTGGTCCATTGATCTCAGTGAAGTCTACTCCAGGAATAAGGAATCTGTAGCACTTCAGATGCTGTTGTGTCTCATCATCTCTAACTGGTGCTGATAGGAACTGAGAGTCCAACAATGTCAGAAGGATTACAGGTTTACCCATCTCCAAACTGTTCTTGGCTGGAAGTAGCTGTCCAGGGCCTATTCCTAGTCTTACCTAGAGAAGTCATGAATTGAACCTGAGACACTTATACATTCACAGCATGTACTCTGCCATCACTGAGCTATGGTCTTTCCTTAACCATCATTTGGCATCATGTCTGAAGCTATGCCAATTTACAGGCCATAGTTTGCAAAACAGGATATTGAACCACACAGTTTGAAGCTGGCTTGCAAACACAAATTCTGCAAGCTGTGGTTTGCGCTCATGCTGGAATTCACAAACTACCAGAAAGCTAGCTAGGGCCACTGCTCCACCTACAGAGACTGCTGCACCATGGAGAGAGAAGCAGATTTATGAAGCTGTGCGCTGATCCGATGGAAGCAGACAAGCACCTCTAAACTACAGATTACTTGCCGTACGTCTGGAACTTCAAACCATGGGGTGGTGCCTGAAATAAGAGTGTACATTTTTCACATGGAGAAGAGAATACAAGAGAAGAAAGCCTTCCACAGAGAATAATCTCTTAAGATTCTGAATATATGTTGTGCAGTACAGGATCATGACCACAATGCCCAGCACCAGTGCAAGGGAATTATTTTGCCTTTGCTGGGAGCTGGTCTCCAATCACTTTTCAGCTTTGCTCTATTTTTCCTCTCTCACATGTTGCAAGGGTTGCTTCTGCTTGTGCTATGTCAAAGACAGGAAGAGGCAGAATCTGCCTGCAAAAATTTAGTCTAAAGTTATTCTTTCCCTTGCTATTTTTTTATTATTATTATTATTCTGAATGGGTTGACGAAAGCTAAGCCCCAAACTATTTCTTTGGCCAAGAACTAAAGCCATCAGGCTTAAACAGTCGTGGACAGCTGTGGAGTGGAGGCACTTAACTGACCTCCTGGCAAATGAGTCATTGCCGCTCACTGGAATGGTGAGACAGAGAACAGGAGTGGTGGTGCTGTCAGTGCAGTGCAAACACACTGGCAGAGCCAATCTGGCACTTCTACAATTATTATTCTGCTCTTTGTGAATACAGATAAGAAGAAGGAAAACATTACATTAATATTCCAATTCTTCCACATTATAAATGGATCTTGCCAGAACAAAGTTGACTATATTTAATCACATTGTCCTATATTGCATCTTCTATGTGTCTCCAAATAAAGAGTATAATTTAATTCGATCTTGAGCTTTATTATTCCAACAAGATAGGCCATGATTATATTTGAGAATTATCAATATTATTACATGCTCAAAACACTTTTCCAAACAGACAAATTTCAGCCAAAAATAATGGTTACTTATTTAAGATCATATGACTAGGATGCCTTCTCCACTGAACATAAATCACTCTGAGGTCATTTCCTGATCTTAAGAACTGAAATGATTAAAAAGACAAAAGCCACTTTGAAATACGACTTCTTTCTCCCTCTCCTTCCCTCTACCCCGCCTCCCCCCAGCTGTTTCTAATTTTTTATTTCATTAGTCTAACTGAACAAAACAGGTATTCAAGAAAACTAAGCAGGAAAGTGGGGAAGGAGAATCAGATAACTGCAAAAAGAACCTGTAATTTATACCCAGATATACTGGATAAGTATTCAAATCAAAATGAAAATATGGTCAAATTTGACTTGCATCGTGAAATTTCATACAGGGCATTCGTTCCTGTTATTTCTCTTGGTGAAGACTTGCGACGCTGCAGGTTCTTTTTACAGGAATTAATTCCAAATATTGTAAGCTCAGCAGCACCCTACTGTTGGCACATCACCGGCATATGAAGAGACTGAGGGCCTAGAGAAGCTTGTCTCTTTTTCTAATAAGCCTAAATCTGGGGATATTTAATTAAACTGATGGGCAGGAGAAGATTGAAAACAGACAAAGGAAGGTGCTGCTTCACACAGTGCATAATAAATTGATGGAGGCTGCATGATGTTGTGACAGCAACTGCACCTACATCTTAGATGGCTTTCAAAGGTATTAGTGGCTAAAGTCATGATGGAAGACTCCCATGTTCGGAGGCTGGATGCCACTTACTAGCAACTGCAGGGGAACAACAGTAGCCATTGTGGCAAACTGGGTGCTGAACTCGGTGAGGCATTGATCTGATTCATATTATTACTAATGGTCAGAGAATATGGGAGTTGGAGTCCACCAACATCTGGAGGGCATCACATTGGCCACCCTGCCTTATAAAACTACAAAATTGATCTGTCAGGGAGCTGCAGCCTCTCTGAGAATAGGTCATACACCTAATTCCCAGACATGGGAACCACCCACCCACAACATTTCCATCTTATCAGGATTCAGCTTCAGTTTATTGGCCCCCATCCAGGCCATCATTGCCTTCAGACACCTGTCTTCACAGCATCTCCTGATTCTGCATATCATTAGCATACTGATAAAGTGATGCTCCAAATCCCTGGATGACAGTTCCCAGCAGTTTCAGACAGGTGTTAAATAGCACATGTGACAGAAGAGACCTTTGGAGCCTAGGGCTTGCTGATCAGAAGGTCGGTGGTTCAAATCCCCACGACAGAGTGAGCTCCAGTTGCTCGGTTCCTGCTCCTGCCAACCTAGCAGTTCGAAAGCACATCAAAGTGCAAGTAGGTAGATAGGTACCACTCCGGCGGGAAGGTAAATGGCATTTCCGTGCGCTGCTCTGGTTCACCAGAAGTGGCTTAGTCATGCTGGCCACATAACCCGAAAGCTGTATGCTGGCTCCCTCGGCCAAAGTGAGATGAGCGCCACAACCCCAGAGTCAGCCACGACTTGACCTAATGGTCAGGGGTCCCTGTCCCTTTACCTTTACACCACAAAAGCAATGCAGCAGAGCTACAATCTCCTAGTCCTATGTTCTGGCAGAGACCCTATAAGTCAGGGGTCAGCAAACTTTTTCAGCAGGGGGATGCTCCACTGTCCCTCAGACCATGTGGGGAACGGACTATATTTTTGGGAGGGGGGAATGAACAAATTCCTATGCCCCACAAATAACCCAGAGATTTAAATGAAAGCACACATTCTACTCATGTAGAAACACCAGGCAGGCCCCACAAATAACCCAGAGATGCGTTTTAAATAAAAGGGCACATTCTACTCATATAAAAACATGCTGATTCCTGGACCGTCCACAGGCCGGATTTAGAAGGCGATTGGGCTGCATCTGGCCCCCGGGCCTTAGGTTGCCTACCCATGCTATAAGTAGCACCCTCGACTCCCAACTCCTTGAGACACTCCAGAACAACACCACATTTGAACGCCAAGAGCCAGATGTTCTTGCCACATCAGTTAACTACACAGCAAGAGATACTGGAGCATGATCCGAAATAGCAATTGTATCAATATGACATGGGGCTACATATTGAAATAGGGAAGAAGAAACCAAAAGTAATCTTAACAGAAAACAACCTTCATGTACTGATAAAAGAAAAGTCACATTCTGTTGGGTGTAACATATGCCAAACAACCGTCAATCCAAATTCAGACATATATGCCTTTAGCATTGACCTTACTGAAGACTGGATTTTAAGGAAAGGGGTATCCCTGTTTAAAACTGGGTCAAGAACATTGTTATAATCTCTCTCAATTACCAGATGCTCATAAGTCATATCACACAAGTATCTCAATCACTCTTGAAATAGAGTCCAAATTCGGACCATTAACATTCACTATGGCAGTTATCATATCCAAGGTCTTTGCCAACAAAATAAGGTATCACTCACCTGGAACAACTGCTGCTTGTAACACTACAAGAGGCGCATTTTATGCGTAACTATGGCCACACCTTTACATAGAAGCCAACTTGTAGAGGCCAAGGTCCCTTTGCCCACCCCAATAAAATATTTGAGGGGGCCGGGCCCCCGCTAAGTTGATGGGCATTGCCATTCAAATAGTGTGTGCACCACGTCTTGTGGTCAATTATCTGGGGTGGGGTTTACTTGCCCCACCTCCAATATTTTATTCAAGTTGGCACTCTTGCACCCTTAGAATCATCAGCATAGACTTCCTCTACTCAGTCTTCACAACGTGTATATTTTATCATCCACAAACAGATGTGCCTCCTGCCACATCAGCTTTGAGATTTTTAAGTTTAGAAAGCATCTATTTTCTTTAGTTACAAGAGCCCAAGCCCTTACAATTCCATGTACAGTGGTACCTCTGGTTAAGTACTTAATTCGTTCCGGAGGTCCATTCTTAACCTGAAACTGTTCTTAACCTGAAGCACCACTTTAGCTAATGGCGCCTCCTGCTGCCGCCACGCCACCAGAGCACGATTTCTGTACTCATCCTGAAGCAAAGTTCTTAACCTGAAGCACTACTTCTGGGTTAGCGGAGTCTGTAACCTAAAGCGTATGTAACCTGAAGCGTATGTAACCCGAGGTACCACTGCAATAAAATTTAATGCCATCATATGTATGCATATGTGTGTGTGTGTGTGTGTGTGTGTGTGTGTGTAGAATCATAGAATCATAGAGTTGGAATAGACCACAAGGGCCATCGAGTCCAACCCCCTCCCAAGCAGGAAACACCATCAGAGCACTCCTGACATATGGTTGTCAAGCCTCTGCTTAAAGACCTCCAAAGAAGGAGACTCCACCACACTCCTTGGCAGCAAATTCCACAGCTCTTACTGTCAGGAAGTTCTTCCTAATGTTAAGGTGGAATCTTCTTTCTTGTAGTTTGGATCCATTGCTCCGTGTCCGCTTCTCTGGAGCAGCAGAAAACAACCTTTCTCCCTCCTCTATATGACATCCTTTTATATATATTTGTGTGTGTGTGTGTGTGTGTTTGTGTAGGGGGGGAAACAGTATCCTTAAATTTCCTGAAACCCAAGCATAAAACCCAGCTAACAAAAATCCACATAAATCATAACTTTAAAAAAAACCTACCACCCAACCTATTTGTGGGTATGCCCCAAGGACACGTTTCCAGGCCTCCATATTGCAGTGCTGAAAACCACAACATATTTGTAATACAAATGTCTGGAGCAAAAACTCCAAGCTGAACCAGCAAGTACAACAAGTATGTTGTATATACTGATGGAACTTGATATGGCTTTAAGAACCTGAAAGACAAAAAGGAAAACGGAACAAAAACAAAAGGACTAAGGAAACCACCACCACTAAAACTTACAGCTCTAGATGATAGTACAACCCAATGGTCCCCCTGAGTGCTCTCCTCCCATTTTCCACCTGATTATACTTGCTAAAATGGTAGGAACCCACCTGAACCCACGTATAAGGCAATAAGCAACTATCTTACTTTTAAAAGACATCTGAAGGCAGCCCTATTTAGGGAAGTTTTTAATGTTTAATACTGTATTGTGTTTTAATATTCTGTTGGGAGCCGCCCAGAGTGGCTGGAGAAACCCAGCCAGATGGACAGGGTATAAATAATAAATTATTATTTATATTATTATTATTATTCAGTGGTACCTCTGGATGCGAACGGGATCCATTCCAGAGCCCCGTTCGCATCCTGAAGCGAATGCAACCTGCGTCTGCGTATGCGCGGGTCGCAATTTGCCGCTTCCATGCATGCGCATGACGTCATTTTGAGCGTCTGCACATGAGGCGAAACCCGGAAGTAACGTGCTCCATTACTTCCGGGTCACTGCGAAGCGTAACCTGAAAACGCTCAACCTGAAGCACATTTAACCCGAGATATGACTGTGCCAAAACTTTTTTCAAAAAGGGCCAGATTTGATGAAGTGAACATGCGTGAGGGCCGACCGAAGTTGCTGAGCTTTTTTTACGATTGAAGTTGTTGAGGTTTTTTCAGGGTTTTACCACAGGATTAAACCGGATTAGGCCCCGAAATGGACTTTGGGCATGCCTGATATGCACAACAGCAGTCCAGGATGAACATCAAAATAGAGACATGTCTTTTTCTCATATGGTGGAAGTACAAAAAGCAAGTAAGAATGTAAGGAAACCACAATGAAAAAGTTCCAAGTTAAGGATGAGCTCTCAGTCAAAATTTCACTCCAGCTACACCATAGCAACAAAGATAAGCTGTAGACACTTCAGATGTCTCAAATCCAGCAGAGACAGAGCAGAAGAAATTACTTGGGAACACTCAAGTGTCTCACTGTGCCCTTGTTGAGGCCAGCACTGGATTTATTCCAGGAAGATGTTTGTCAGGGTCTCCTGCCTTGTAAGATGAATGCTGTTGATTACCCACACAAAATGCAATAAATTTTACAAAATAAATAATATTTTTCTCTCTCGGAAGTAGGCATGTTCTGTGGAAAGTTTTGGTGGGACGTCTGTTTTGTGTAAGATATGGTGCTGTTCTCTTCCCTCGTTGAAGTTTCCCCTTCTCTCCAGAATGCTCTAGCAGAAACCCTTTAACCTCAAAATT
Organism: Podarcis muralis; assembly: GCF_964188315.1. Taxonomy (NCBI): domain Eukaryota; kingdom Metazoa; phylum Chordata; class Lepidosauria; order Squamata; family Lacertidae; genus Podarcis; species Podarcis muralis. The sequence continues at coordinate 106,566,307 of NC_135655.1, read as the reverse complement.
TTCCCAAAAAAGTGGGTCACAGAGAAGGAGCTTACACACAATGAGCTCTCTCTATATCCAGCTAGTAATCTTCCGGTAATATTAGCGCCTCTCATAAAATATCCTCAATAAAGTGAACAGGCTGACTTTGCTCACTAATATTATCAGGGATACCAGGGATTCTGAGATTGGATCTAATGGGGATGGCTTTCAAGTTCTCTTATTCTAACCCAGGGGTAGGCAACCTAAGGCCCAGGGGCCAGATGCAGCCCAATCGCCTTCTCAATCCGGCCCATGGATGGTCCGGGAATCAGCATATTTCTACATGAGTAGAATGTGTCCTTTTATTTAAAAGGCATTTCTCTGGGTTATTTGTGGGGCATAGGAATTCATTCATATATATTACCACATGGTCTGAGAGACGGTGGACCGTCTCTCAGACCATTAGTTAGCCTAACAAAAATGTTAGGCTTTTGTAGTGCTGCCTTATGACCTGCAGCGGTGTCCTCAAGTTAGATCTTCTGAGTTGAAGAGCAATTTTTTCAACAGTCTTGAAGCTGATCAACAGAGTCTTCAATAGACTCCTGTGGCTTTAATTGCTTTAAGAATCAACATAGCATTAGTATCTTTGTCAGCCTCCGCTGCACCAGCTAGGGGAAGAGGCTGGTGTCTGCAAATTCTTGGCAGATGCACTTCAAGTTACAGGAGCTTCAGTCTTCCTGTTATTTCCCTTAGATGCCATAATATCACTAAGGGGGAATATGCTCTTCATAATTAGCAGGCGAAGGGGGAAACTGCTTGCAGCCCACTGACTCACCTTGTGTAGTTTTTTCTTCCCGCTGCAAGAGCATTTGATCCTCTAACAAGAATCAATGCCCTGCCATTTTCTAGATGTTGTGTTCCTTCAAAAGAAATAGTTCTTCAAAGAGCTTTAATATCTGTGTGACCAGCCTCTCTAGTGCTGGAGTGCACATCTTGAGGACCTTGACTGCAGTTAACGATTTTATTTTATCCAAACAAGCCAGGCACAGAAATCACAGTTTGATCTTGGTTTATTTGGACAAATAATAGTTTAGAGCCAGCGTTCGAAACTCCCATTGTTCTAGGCACGTTCTGCGACAAGGAATTTCATTAGCACGAGCAGTTTCTGAGCTCTGGGTTGTTTGAAAAGGGGATTAAACAAATGAATGGACTATAAGGGGAATCATTGGATCGTAATCGACTTTCACTTCCGCAGTCGATTTTATTTGTGATTATTAATTTTCTGATGCTGTTTGGTTTGTTTAAAAGTTCTGTTATTAACTGTGATCAATTTGACTCCATGGGACTCTTGAATGAAGGGACTCTTGAATGAATGATATATAAATATATCTCTGGAATCAAGAGGGGAAATGATCCTGAGTACCACTTGCTGGGGGTTACAAGAAGGAGACTGCTACTGTCCTTATGTCCTGCTTGTGGTTTTTCCATAGGCCTCTGGTTGGTCACTGTGGGAAACTTGATTTGGGACTATATTGTTGTTGTTGTTGTTGTTGTTTAGTCGTTTAGTCGTGTTCGACTCTTCGTGACCCCATGGACCAGAGCACGCCAGGCACCTCTGTCCTCCACTACCTCCCGCAGTTTGGTCAAACTCATGCTGGTAACCTCGAAAACACTATCCAACCATCTCGTCCTCTGTCACCCCCTTCTCCTTGTGCCCTCCATCTTTCCCAGTATCAGGGTCTTCTCCAGGGAGTCTTCTCTTCTCATGAGGTGGCCAAAGTCTTGGAGCCTCAGCTTCACGATCTGTCCTTCCAGTGAGCACTCAGGGCTGATTTCCTTAAGAATGGATGCGTTTGATCTTCTTGCAGTCCATGGGACTCTCAAGAGTCTTCTCCAGCACCATAATTCAAAAGCATCAATTCTTCAGCGATCAGCCTTCTTTATGGTCCAGCTCTTACTTCCATACATCACTACTGGGGAAACCATGGCTTTAACTATACGGACCTTGGGACTATATAGATCTTTGAACTAATCCAGTATGGATCCTCTTAAGTCCCTAAGATGGAAGCAGGCAGGAACACAGGACAAGACATTTTCTTTCTTTTTTTACTTAGCCTCTGCAACTCTCTCTCTCTTGAAAAACCGCTTTTCGTCCCCTCTGCTCCTTGCCTTTCATCATCTCATGATCAGGGGAAAATTGATTCAAAATGGAATATGATCTGACATTGCTTTGTAGGTAAGAGGGAAGAAAGAATCATGTGTCGGATTGTCTCTGGTAATTTTTGCGGTTATGTTTTGTTATGATGTGATACTTTGCTGATTTTGGATTTTTATGTATTTTGTTAGCTGCTTTGGATATTTATGTAACAAAAAAATCAGAATACATGTTTATTAACATATTATTGAGCCCATGTGTGTGTAAATGGGTGCAACCACAACTGCAAAAATATCTCATACACTGGGAACAAAAAATACTGCAGATACATAAAATGTGTATGTAAGAAAATTTATACGTATGTACATACCTATCTGCTACCGGGTCACCAATTTTATGTTTTCGAAAATTGTCTGGTCTGATTTAGGTGTCATGTTAAACCATAGTTAATACTATGGTTTAGCATAAACCAGCCACTCAAAAGTCCCAAGGTTTGTTCTTAATTGACAATGCATTACATGGGGGGAACAAACAAACCATAAGCCCGGATTTAAACTTAATGACAAATCAGCCTCTGCTTTGCTTCCTTTCTGGTGCAGCAACAAGAGTGTGGAAGGAGTGAAGTGTGGACTTTTGAGCATCATCAGAAGAGCCACCTCACTGTTCACTCCAAACTCATCTTGTTTATGAAAATGTTAAAAAGCACAGGTCCTCAAAACAACCCTTTGTAGAACGGTCCATTTATTCCTACTCTTTGCTTCCTGCATCTTAGCCCATTCAAGATTCACAAGAGGACCTTTCCTTGACTGCTAAGCTTACTCATGATCTCCAGAGGCTCTTAAAGGACCCCTGACCATTAGGTCCAGTCGTGGCCAACTCTGGGGTTGCAGAGCTCATCTCGCTTTATTGACTGAGGGAGCGGGTGTACAGCTTCTGGGTCTTGTGGCCAGCATGACTAAGCCGCTTCTGGCGAACCAGAGCAGCGCACAGAAACGCTGTTTACCTTCCCTCCGGAGCGGTACCTATTTATCTACTTGCACTTTTTGACGTGCTTTCGAACTGCTAGGTTGGCAGGAGCAGGGACCGAGCAACGGGAGCTCACCCTGTCGTGGGGATTCGAACCGCCGACCTTCTGATTGGCAAGTCCTAGGCTCTGTGGTTTAACCCACAGCACCACCCGTGTTCCCCAGAGGTTCTTACGGCTTTGTAAAATTTAATTTGGACATATTTGCAATGAGATCATAGGCCCCAGCAGTCTTATTTATATATTTATTTAGTATGTTGTACGTCCCGCCTCCCCTCCCTCCACTACAGGAGCGCAAGGCTGTGTATATGGTTCTCCCTCTCCTCAGTTAATCCCCACTACCTGTGAGGTAGGTTAGGCTGAGAGGCAGTGACTGGCCCAAGGTCTCCCAGTGAGTTTCATGACCCAGTAGGGATTTGAACCCTGGCTTTCTGGGTCCTAGTCTAGAGGTCAGCAAGCTTTTTCAGCTGTGGGCCTGTCCACCATCCCCTCAGACCATGTGGTGGGCCAGACTATATTTTGGGGGGGAAATAATGAAAGAATTCCTATGCCCCACAAATAACCCAGAGATGAATTTTAAATAAAAGGACACATTCTACTCATGTAAAAACACCAGGCAGACCCCACAAATAACCCAGAGATGCATTTTAAATAAAAGGACATATTCTACTCATGTGAAAACATGCTGATTTCCAGACCGTTTGTGGGCGAGATTGAGAAGGCGACTGGCCTGCATCTGGCCCCTGGGCCTTACTTTACCTACCCCTGTCCTAGTCTGACACTCTAATCACTGCACCACACTGGCTGTTAAAGAAAGAAAGAAAGAAAGAAAGAAAGAAAGAAAGAAAGAAAGAAAGAAAGAAAACATCTTGCATTAAGGATTCTCCAAGCAAGCTATCTGCATGAGAGCACAATACTGACCATAGCGCAGCAACGGGTATTTTGAAACCTCCTTCCAGGTATGAACAGCAAGCAAGTAAAACCTTATTCACTTGAAAGGGTTGCTATGGAGCTTTTGCCTGACAGGAAACAGCCACGAAATGTTAATGGGTCATTTCAAGTAAAAAAGTAAGGTGTGGGGATTAATACAGATCACCTCCAGCCAACTTGAGATAGTGGTGTGTCTATATCTGCTGGCTTGCCACTGTGGCGGGCGGGATATATTTTAAATTGAACAATGAAAGGCAAAAAAAATTTTTGTTGCCAACTGTCTCCATTCCATGATGGCAGTCAGAGGCAAAGGACTCCAATGCCTTCTTCTCCAGGGTGAACAGTAAAAGAGGCTTTAGCAGAGTTCTTGTCTTACAATGCAGCACACTCACTTAAGACATTAACTTCACTCCTTATGTACAAAGTGCAAGGCGCTTTCACTTTAAGGGCCTTAAATCACTTAAAAGTTTGCACTCTCACCAGAGCTGTTCACACTGAGGGGACGAGCAGCTTACAGACTCCTTTGCTTGTGGTCTTGGCTCACCTTGCTGAAAATGACTAACAACAAAGGGGATGTTCTGGGGATATGCTGGGAACCTGATGAAAACATCTCTGCGACCATCCTTGGTTCCCAGTTGTCTACCTCTAGCTGAGAATCATCATCCTAACCACTGCTTTTCATGAATTCTGGAGTCGATGTGAAAGACCCAGGGATGCCAACGATCCCTTGTCATACAGTTACTCCATTCTAGGATCAAAAAACCAATGTTTAGGAATTTACAAACTCACTCCTGCCCTGAAAGCATGGAAACGTTAAGGCAACCCCCTTAACATTTGCACCATGTCCCAATGTCTATCCTATGGCTGCTTGTGTTGTGCTTTTTTTAGCTTCCCTGTACCCACACATGTCATTGGTTTGTCAACCCCCAGGTTGGGAACTCTTTGCAAGTCCTAGATATTTCTTTCATTCATTTAGAGGAGGGTCAATCTGTTGCAGAGGCCTCTGCGTGTTTACTCACAAACGGATGGCTCGCTTGCCTCCTCCTTTCTCCTGCTGACTTCATGGTCTCATGATGAAGCCGGCACTTGCTCTGATCACTTTCTGAGCCACCCACCCCCACCTCCACTGCCACCTCAGTCAAAAAGGGGAGTGTGGGCTCTAGAAGCTAACTTGTAAGGGAGCACAACATATAATTTCTGCCTCCTGTGAATCAAGGATGGGGAAGCTGTGACCCTCCAGATGTTGTTTAGTTGCATGATGGGAGCTGCAGTACAACCACATCTGGAGAGCCACAGGTTCCCCGTCCCTGATATAAGCAGCAAACACAGTTGCTTCAACTTACAACTTTCATGTTTCACAGCATATGAACTCCTTTGTAAATGCTTCGATTTTTCTGTTACACTGGAGGGCTTTGATCCCATGGCTGTCTAATTTTTTAAAAAGCAAATTCACTGAATTGCATCACCTCCTTGGGTGATGTTACTGTGCTGCCACTCTATAACTGTCAACATTCATGCTGCACTTGAAAGTTTTAAAAGCACTTTGCATGCATTTATCTCGGTAATCTTTTCATTAGTCCTGTACGGCAGGCCATTTTTACTACCACCCCCATGTTGTCTCTGGTTTTATCTCCTGGTTTGCCCACTGGTTCAAACAGTGAGCACAGCAAACCATGTAATCTGTCACTGTTCTTCCCATAGTGCCCCAAGGAAAAGTTAAGAGAAAGCTGCAATGGTGTGGCTTGGTGACAACTGTTGAATGTAGCCATCTGTTATCATCAAAGGCTGCAAATCAAGTTATTACAGCAGAGATCTCAAAACAGAGAGCGGGTCACTTGCGGAAGTAAGTCATTTGACTACAGTTGAAGTCTACAGTTGAGGTCATCATATGAAGTACATGGTCAAAGAATTAAACCTGTAGAAAACATCTGCACATCCTACAGATAGGGATATACAATAATTAATGTGAATTCTCTCTCCCTCTCTCTCACACACTGACTCATACACAGATGCAGTCACCCCCTTCCCTCTTCCACCTACTATCTTCCACAAGCCTTAGCAGCCTGGCAGCAACCATTTTTCTTTAGGGAAGAGGGTCCATGCAGGAAACAACGTCTTGCAGTGAGCATGTGTGAAATAACTTGCCCTTAAATAAATGTATGTAAATTGTCTTTCACGTGAGAACTTTACCAGCTGATATCTTTATTCAATATATAGCCTTTCCCCCCCCATCAAATCATGAAGAGTAATAAAGTGTAATACCCTTGCATTTTCTAAAGAGAGAATTTAAACTGGGGGGGGGGGGGGAGGAGAACTGAATGTATGTTATAGGTGTGCAAAGATGGGTCCGCACTTTTAATGTTGTTGGATACCTTATAATCCTTACTCGTCTATCCCATTTTTCCATACTGTGGGGGCTAAATCATATTGATTTGATAATGTTCAGGTGTTATTACGGGAGACTTCCTCTCTAATTATACAGATACGCCTATGCCTGTAGAAAAAGGGACATACCTCAATTTAAAGTTCTACATAACTTATAAGAACAAAACCTTCACCCACAAGGGATGAGAGAGAGAGACATCTTGTATGTATACAAGAGAGGCAAGCAACCATCTCAACAGCTGCTCTGCTTGTGTGTGTGTCTGTATGTGTGACTGAGGGGAGCAGAAACCCATGAGCTAATCCATGTGTGGTGTGTGTGTGTGTGTGTGTGAGAGAGAGAGAGAGAGAGAGAGAGAGAGAACCCCAGCAGCCAGCCCATGCATGTGTGCTAAAGAGAACGAACCCCAATGGTTAGCCAGCCAGCCAGCCAGCCAGACTGTGTACTTGACCATGAGAAGCCCCCACCACACAGCTGTGTGTGTGTGTGAGAGAGAGAGAGGGGGGGGGGAGAGAGATGGAACCCCAGTCCATGCAGGTGTGCAGGAGAGAGCCCCTCAACAGATGGCCTGTGCCTGAGAGAATCAAAACCCCAGCAGCAAACTCAACCTAAGATGTACACCTGTGTGAGAGCAAGAGAACCTCAACAGCCAGTCTTGGTCAGTGAGGGAGCACCACACTGGCAATCTGTGGGGGGGGGGTGTGTGTGTGAGAGAGAGAGAGAGAGAGAGAGACTGAGAGAAGAAACCCAGAGAGAGAGAAAGAGAAGAAAGCCAAGAGAGGAGAGGGAGAACACGCACACAGAAATTCTCTGAAGACTGCCTGTGTGCGCCCCTGCGCGTGCCTTGCAGGACTCTCATGAGGCAACCAGTGTGCCAGAGGCAGAGAATGAGAGACTCATCACCACCACCGCTGTCTCCAACCTGTGCGCGAGAGCGAGAGCAGGGGGAACTGCCCACATCACAGGTGTGGGAGAGAGAAAGCAGTCATGGACCCGCAGCTTCCTTACAGGATGCAACCAACTCCTCGCCTTACCCGGCCAAGGGATCGCCCCCCTCTCCGACCTCCGTAGGCCCCCCTCTCCCCCATCCCCTCTCTCCTCTTGGAAGGCAGCAAAGAAGAGCATTGCGGGCGCAGCCTGGGCCCAGCGCGGGGTCCCCCCCCCCCCTGTCCCCAGCCGCGGCGAGTAGAGGGCTCTCCAACTCCGCGTCGCTGGCCTGTAGAGCATCATCCACGCGCAGTTGCGACGGCTGGCCTTTGCGGCACCGCCGTCCCCGCAACCCTCCCTCCATCGCCTTCCGCAATCCGCAGCTCCTTACCGTGGGCAGCAGCGGCTCCATTTGCGCCCCTTGGTCTTTAATCTCCATCTTCTGCGCTCTTGGGAACGGGCACCTCTCGCGCGCGCGCGCCCTCGCCGCCTCGCTCTCTCGCTCGCTCTCTGCAGTGGCGGCCGCGGCTGCTGCTGCTGCTGCTGCTCTTTCCTTCGGCGTGTCTCTGGCACAACCAGAGGCAGCGCCGCTCGCTCGCTCGCCTCTCTCTGCTTAGTATTCGGATCAGGTAGCTCTGAAGCAGGAGGCAGCCGCACGCCCCGACTCACCGGCGAGTCACATGGCTCCCACTCACACCCGGAGAGGCGGCGGCTGCCTCCAGGGCTGCCGGTGGGAACCCAGATTGCAGGACGGAGAAAGGTAAAAAGTGGAGAGACCGGCTTCCGGGATCCTGGAGGTGGAGGTGGAGGAGTAGAGGAGGAGGAATTTCTCTTCCCCCACCCCGCCCAATTCAGCCCAAGTCGATGACTTTTATTGCAGCATTTACACACACACACACAAATTTGATGGGCATTGCCACTCAAATGGTGTGGGTGCGCCCCATCATGTGATCAAATGGTGTGGGTGTTCCCTGCCATTGGAAGGGGGGCTTACCTGCCACTCAAATATTTTATTCAAGTTGGCACCCCTGAAATTATGTATGGATTTGTTGCATTTATAACCCATCTTGCTGGTGCACTGAGCGAGGCCAAACTTTGACGCCCTAAATGGATCTTCTCAATTTTAGATCTTTTCAATTTTGCACCCCCTTAGCTTGGTGTCCTAAGTCCAACTCTGCTTTTCTCCATTTTGCTCAAGGGGGTGTACATGGTTCTCCCCCAATCCCATTTAATTCCCCATAACAACCCTGTGAGGTAGGATGTGCTGAGAAGCAGTGACTTGCCCAAGGTCCTAGTCTGACACTCTAACCACTACACTGCACAACACATTGCATCCAGAAGGTTTGAAACGCAGTTCTAACCCACGTCAAAGAAACAATCTTCCATAGCCCAAAAGTTCCCAAATTTATCCTGATGTAAAAACAGGAACATTGAAGGAACCTGCCAGATTTGATCCATAGCAGTCTTCAGATTTTGCCACTTTAGGCCCATGGAGGAAGGAAAGTGTATCCATCCACATTTGGAGGGGGGGGTAGCCAAGTGGTCTAAGACAGGGTTTCCCAACGTTTGATTCATGAAGGCTGTGAAAGTGGGTCCTAGGCTTTACAATTGTGCTTGGGTGGTGCTAAGTCATGGTTATAAAATAGACAAACCTGCCATTACAATGCATGAAACCAAAAGGTGCCAAAAGGTGCCAAATTCATGAGGCAATGAATGGTTGTAAAAGGTAAAGGGACCCCGAGCATTAGGTCCAGTCGTGGCCGACTCTGGGGTTGCGGTGCTCATCTCACTTTATTGGCTGAGGGAGCCGGCGTACAGCTTCCGGGTCATGTGGTCAGCATGACTAAGCCACTTATGGTGAACCAGAGCAGCGCACGGAAACGCCGTTTACCTTCCCGCCGTAGCGGTACCTATTTATCTACTTGCACTTTGACATGCTTTCGAACTGCTAGGTTGGCAGGAGCAGGGACCGAGCAACGGGAGCTCACCCCGTCGCGGGGATTCGAACCGCCGACCTTCGGTCACAAGTAAATTTAGAGTTGTAGGTCAGCATACCAAGAAGGTTGGGAACCACTGGTTTAGGAAAGTCAAAACCCAGCAAGATTCCTCTCCTATCTCTGTTCTCAAATTTCCCCATCTGTCGCTCATTTTGTGACGCAATTATATTTCAAGGCACAACACATGCTATTGTTGCCAAAACTGCAAGATTCCAGATTCAGACCCAGAAAGTGTACCATAACAAAGAACAGCACACACTTTGCACCAAATCAAGTGACTCCAACATTTTTGGGGATAAGGGTTAGGATAAGTCTACTTCATCTTTAATTTTTCTCACTTGAATTTCCTTTGTAACAGCAAGTGTTTGGAAGCTTGACAGCCCAGTCAGCCTGTAAAGCAAGGATGTGGAACTTGTAGCCCTCCACATATTATTGTACTCCTCTGAGGGCCAGCCCAAGACATTTTAACACCTGAGGCAGACCATAAAATGGTGCCATGAGGCTCTGACAGGGTCCTAGAGTCCTCCCTATTTCTTCCCAAAGCCTAGTTACCGTTTTCAATATTGTTTTGCTGTTTTGTTTACTTATTTACTTGTTTTTATCCTGTATTTTATTCTGTGAACCGCCCTGAGATCTTGTGATGAAGGTTGATATATAAATCTAATGAAGAAGAAGAGGAAGAAAAAGAGGAAGAAGTTGTTATGTATTTATTAGCAGTTCGAAAGAACGTCAAAGTGCAAGTAGATAAATAGGTACCACTCTGGCGGGAAGGTAAACAGCGTTTCTGTGCGCTGCTCTGGTTCGCCAGAAGCGGCTTAGTCATGCTGGCCACATGACCCAGAAGCTGTACGCCGGCTCCCTTGGCCAGTAAAGCGAGATGAGCGCCGCAACCCCAGAGTTGGTCACGACTGGACCTAATGGTCAGGGGTCCCTCTATTACCCATCTTTCACCACAAGATCCCAGGGCGAGTTTCAGCAATGTAAGAGTGCAATGTTAAAATCCATTAAAACAATTTACAAAAAGAACAGGGTGGGTCCTAAAATCTCTCTCTGTCTCTCAGCTGTCAATGACCAGGGTAAAGAGGTAGGTCTTCAGCATAGAGCAGGAGCTACACAGCCATGATTCTGGACACACCTGGGGGGGGGCTGCCACCATTTTGGGAGAATGCCATTCTCTGGACAGTAGCAGTTGGCAGGATGGGGCAGTGGCTTGGCAGGGCAGCCCACATCTTCAACATCTTCAGCCGTTTCCAAGGCATGGCTTGTTAAATATTTTAAAGGAAACACTCTTTCCCATAGCTGAATATACACCCATGAAACGGATCCTTTAAAACAATGCCTATTTTTCTAATGGTTTACATGTGTGATTGAAATAATGTGTGTGCTTTACGTTGTGCTACTAAACAATCAGAAAGTACCTATAGAAGTGCAAAATTCAAGTTGATATACCTCACAAAGGCCCAATGATAATTACATCAAATGGGACACTTACAACTAGGAAAATAATATTAAGGCTGTAATCCTAAACATAAACGTAATAGCATGCTTGTCTATTTCTAGTTAAAAGCATATGTTGTAATATTTAGGAATGATTAGAATCTGATGAATGTGACAGGTTGTTATTGCAGGGATCATTATGGCTTACATCTGAATTCTTATGGATTATTATTACGACTACACCAGAAATTTCTCCTGTAATTTTGGAAATGAAAATAAATAAATAAATGAGGGGAGGGAATGCAAAACAGCCTGTTGAATTCCATGAGACTTGCTTCTGATTGCATAGGATCATGCTGCATGAATTGATAGAAGAAGAAGAAGAAGAAGAAGAAGAAGAAGAAGAAGAAGAAGAAGAAGAAGAAGAAGAAGAACAACAACAACAACAACAACAACAAGAACAACAAGAACAACAACAACAACAACAACTTATACCCCACCCATCTGGCTGGGTTTCTCCAGCCACTCTGGGCGGCTTCCAACTGGAGATTAAAAATACATTAAAACACCGGTCATTTAAACACTTCCCTAAACAGGGCTGCCTGTTCTTCATATCTGCAAACCCAGGATTTCAGTGCTCAGCTGCAGGCTTTCCCTGCTTTTCCTGGTACCATGAAGCCTCTGTCTGTGGTGTTCGATCAGCTCCAGTCATCAGGCAATAAACATAACATGATGTACAGACAGGAACTAAGCGATCCAGTGGTTATGCTCAGATTGCATCCCTCACATTGCTCTTCTATTTTCACTCCCACTGTGTTCTGCTGGAAGCATCCTTAATCAGCTCTGATACAAAAAAAAAAGAAATTTAAACAGGCAACCATAGCTATATTCCATTTTCCAGAGCCCCTATCACCACCAGTTTTCCTATTCATAAGAAACGTTGGTGTTTCCTCTTTTTCAAAAGCAAGGCAATTTGTGATTCAGTCCTATAACCATTTACCTAGAAGTAAGTCCCATTGAACTCAATGAAAATGCTTTCTGAGTAGGCTTAGAATTACGCTGTTAAAGCCTCTCCTCCTTCCAGAGGGGAGGAGTCATGAGCGGGAGCCGTTTCTCGCGTTTGGCAGGGGGCGTTCTGGCCCTGCTGCCGCGCCGCGCCCCCTGGCAGCCAACCAATCGGGGGGAGGCTAGGGGGCAGGGTTTAGCCGCTCAAATGCAGCCGCAGCAGTGCTTCCCCCTCATTGCGCTGCTGAGTTTTGACAGATCACCCACCCACCCTCCCTTTAGTTCATTGCTTTGTTCTTGACCTTGCTATGGACCTGTGGTTGGTCGCCTTGGTTGTCCAAGGGGCCTGGTAGGTCTGGTAGGCACCAGCCACTTGGTTTTTTGCCTACCTCGTAGCCAATCATCACAACTTTTAGGTATTGGCGGTTAGGCACTGGAATATGTTTGTGTATTGGAGGGCAGGGTGTGGCCATCGCCTACCCCTCCACTTTATGGGTATTCCATTAGAGGAATCCAGCGGTCGTGGATCCTGTCCGACGCCCTTGCTGGTGGCTAGGGCCATGGCATGACCCCAGTGACATCAGAGGGAGCTTTCAGTTGTATTTGCATCAACAGGCTTCTCCTACTGGTGGTTAACCCTTGTTAGACTCACCCCTTACTGAGGGGGTGGAGTCAAGCTCTGTTGTTTTATCCAATGCCTAAGCCAATACCTCACATGCTGTAATCAATAAAGTTGTGGCCTTTTTTAGCCCATTAACCTAATATACTGTGTCCAGGTGTCTTTCTTATCCTCAAGCGGGTGGCGGGTCCTCGAATCACAAACACTTTTATTGCCTATACCCTCTAGGAATTATCCCACCAGAGTTCAGTGTGACCCTCTTTGTTTCCTTGTTCTTTCTTTGTGGCTTTTGTAGGATTCAAATTGTATGCCACCTTATTTTTAAAATAAAATGGTTTGAAGTGGTAAATATGAACATCATGCTGAACATATGCAATCAACATAAGTATCTGTAAAGCCAAAAAGCTGTGCAACCTATGTAAGTCTGAAACTATTACCGTAACATAATGTGAAAACCATGTTCGTTTTCTGTCATAAATGCGTTTGACGGCACCTTGAGACTAATTTTTAATAAGATTTTTATTACAAAATGAGCTTTCCTAGGCAACAGCCTGCTTCTTCAGACCTGAGCTGGAACTTTTAGTGGGAAAGCAAGCTAAAAGCTGATTGGTGGAAAACATTATATAGTTCTTAAAGGTGTAGTAATAGTACAGGTTATATATTAAAAGTGCGAGGAAATTATAATCTCTCAAACCCTAGATTAATATGGTCCAATTACTGTATTAATTTCATACATGTTCCATACAGCCATGTGCTTTGACCTTACTAAGAGTAACTGTGACATTTGCAACACTGTCCACAGAGACTGACATTATCAGCCACTGGGGTGGTTTGGGTGTGGGTGGGTGTGGGTGGGTGGGTGTGTTCTTTATAGCTGACTTGAATCTTTGTTATAGAGGCTTAAACATAGGCCCATTTGCCCAATGTCTGTTGCAAACGGACATTTCCACTTGGAATTAAATGCACCACATCAATAGGCATTTGGGAATCAGTGACATGGATGTGATTTATGGTACCATTTGGTTCATACACATTTTTCTTTATGCTGATTACAGGACATATTTGACATTTAGGTTAGTGATTTCTTAGTGAATAATAGCTTTTACTACTGTACCCCAAAGGGATGCAGGTGGCGCTGTGGGTTAAACCACAGAGCCTAGGACTTGCCAACCAGTAGGTCGGCGGTTCGAATCCCCACGACAGGGTGAGCTCCCGTTGCTCGGTCCCGGCTCCTGCCAACCTAGCAGTTCGAAAGCACGTCAAAGTGCAAGTAGATAAATAGGTACCGCTCTGGCGGGAAGGTAAACGGCGTTTCCGTGTGCTGCTCTGGTTCGCCAGAAGCGGCTT